>NC_051176.1:65154895-65438368 GCF_013339695.2 Rhipicephalus sanguineus | reverse complement strand
ATTTGGCTAGGGTCTTTGGACACTTTTTCCACAACACTTTTGTCCTCTGTTCTCTAACGTTTTGCAGCACGCTGAGTGATGGCTATAGTCGGACTCACACTGATTCGCAAGACTGGCAGCCGTGAACCACCTGGACTCCTCGCAACGGGAGTGGTACAAGGCAGTGCAACGGGGAGAGACCTACCGCTCGAAGGTCTGGGAAAACCAGCGCCCCAGAAGCCACCAGGTACGAACATACTCACCTGTATGTTGATGTGGCCCAGCCGAGGCTTAGAGATTTGCTTTATTTTGCATTTAGACACACCCCTTTCGCCCATTTTCCCTGGATTGATAAAAATTTTGTCCTGCGCCTGATTTCTTCGTAAAGTCTGTCTGATAAATGCAGTCACCAAATGTTAACATCGCACAGTGAAGCATATTCTCACTAATTAGGACCCAGTAAGGAGCTTTTTAGCTTTCCGTAAGTGTGGACAGCCTTTCATAACGGTACATTTTTACTGTACATATGTTTGTGCTAAAAACTATTGAAAAATCTTTTGCTAACATTTTGAGATTTGAATTCAGAAATGCATGTATTTTTGGATTTTGAAATGTTATATGCAGGTAGTTTTTTTAATGCTCATGTTTCTTCAGCTCATATGTAGCTTTTATGCAGTTAAAGGGCAAATACTACTTAAGTTTGGATGCGCTGTATTTTTTCCCCTGCACATAAAAGCGCAACTCCTGAGGTCTAAATGCTAGAGAGGCAGAACTATTTTAGTTTTCTTTTAGGCATGTTCTTTTGCTGACATGCGACCTTGCTGAAGTTGTCCACTAAGCATAAAGCGAGGGTCATTTAAGCACCCCATTAAAAGATATTTTTTTAAATTTTCACCTTTTGTTGGTTTTTAGGTTATATAACGGCTTGTGTTTTCGATACATCAAAAATCTATTAACACTCGCCGGTAAAATTTCTGACAATTCGGATTTCTCCGATGACTCCAGTTTAAATGGCTGATATGACCCCTGTTTTGTTCTTATATCGAAGGGCATGTTCTAAGCATTATTGATACATCGGCTGGTTTGGCCGATATAAACTTTACCTCACGTCAGTTCAATATCTCATAGACTGCACCCATCGCACATTTAACGAAGGGCTTTTCGAGCCAGGAGATAGAGACGTCATCGTATGTAGGGCCCCCATGAGCGCGAACGACATCTTAACATGCAGTCCCCTGCCAGCACTGGGGCGCACCAGATGACATCGAATATACGGACCTCGTAAAGTATGCTTGCGTCTATTACAACGAGCTTTAAGGCTGTAATGTGCACAAACGTAGGTGTTTGTATTCAAGTATGTGTGTTTGTATGTATATTTTTTGTGTGCATTCAAGCTTCCGGACAACTAAAATACGCTTCGTGTGTTCTGCTTGTTTTGCTGTTTTCGTTCATATTTCATCTAAGATATAGGAGTATTGAGAATAATGCAAAATTAAACTCCGAATTTCAGGGAATTGGAGATTTATGAGAAATAAACCCGATAAACGCCGATTTCACCCAAAAAATAAACTCCAAAACACCTTCCAATTTCAAGAAAATTAAACTCCTAAACACGGACCCCTATTAGAGAGCAATTTTGTCAGTGCAATTTTTTTGTTCTGGTATAAGGGAAGACCGAATTTGAAGGATGCCGCTCATGCGTTGTAAAAACAGGGCTGAAAGTAATGGGTTTAGTGCCTATGCACTTACTCCTCTTCTGTTCTTAAGGGCTTTGAGCTTTGATTAAGTGGTTCTCACCAGTGGTGGGCCTCTCTCATTTATGGAATGGAAATAGTCTGATTTGTGAGATAAGCAAAGGGAAGTAATTTCTCAAGTTGCAGTTTTTTTTCTCTTTAAGGGTCCTTAATATGTTCCTTGAGTCAGACAGGCTTTTTGGCTAGTGTATGCAAATGCCGACTTTACAGTTCCTTGTTTCATTGTATTCACACAGTGTTAAAATGGAAAATGGTTGCTGTTTAATTTATTAATGCTTAGTTAGCTAAACAAACCACCCTTAGGGGCAGTATTGTAGACCAAGGCTGAGCTTAGCATGCCATGCGAAGCTTAGCTCTTGAGGTGCACACCCTCAAGAGCTAACCCGATGATCTCCTTGAGGTTTGGGCTTCTACTTGTCCCAATTTAGACTGGTTCACACCTGAAAGCAATGAACAGTGCTCAAAGAATGAAATGCTGTGATTCAACTGTAGAATCCTCTACATTACTGGCTGCCTCTAATGTGCCGACAGAAATGTTAACGCAAGATAATTTATCAAATACGAGTGCATGAGCTTTTCACGTCCTTGCCACGTCCTGTAGCTTGTGGGCTTCGCTACAGTGCTAAAAGTAAGGAAGAACTGCTGTGAAGTACCACATTTCATTCATTGGGAACTGTACAAAGAGTGACAATGTTTTCTATGAATATCTTAACACCTTTTAAAGCTGTAAAAACGGAGAAAATGTGTGGTCTTTTGCCATTTGTTACATCTTTGAATGTGCAGAGCAGTGTGGTTTTTTACCTGGAGGATCCACGGAATGTGGTCTGGGCTGCTGTCTCCTCTGACACTGGAATGAGTCCCAGTGATGATTAACATTGGGTGCATCGGTGTGACTAACTCACTAGGTGATGCAAAGTGGGCCGTTTGCACAGATCGTCACGGTCATACCCACGTGCCGAAGATATAGTAAAAGGAGGAACCGTGGTGTAAATGTTGCTCTTGGTCTTGGCTTCTGGTTACAGAGCATTGCGTCATTCTTTAAAATTCCGCATATTTTGCACCAATTTCAGACTCGCCATTTCTACCACATCTCGGCACTAATCGAGTTGTTTCTGCCTGGTGTGGGGCTGCGTGCTTTACTTCACTCATGAAATTGCGAGGCTGCTTATCTGACCATGGCTACCTAATGCATGCATTGCTCGCGGCGATGTTACGGTGCTGCATTCAGCACAGCTTCCGGGTATTGGTTTTGCGAGATAAGTGTAGCCCAACACATTTCAGGCACTGGTTTGACAAAGTAGCACATGTTTGTGCAGTCGGGCCCATGTATTACCACAGTTTTCCCACGATTCCTGTAGCAGTGGTTTTTGCCGTGTGCAAACAACTGTCTCTGTGGCTGCACATGTTTTGTGTGCCTTTGTTCCCTTGTGCTTCGTTTAGCTGTGGCACAGATTTTTGCCTCACTGTCTGGAGTGGCGAGAAAAACAATTTGTCGCCACTCACTCATTTTCTCAGATACTTATGTGGTGCAGAGTTAATATCGTATCGTTTTATTTCATATAGCTTTTCACAGCTTAAGTGCTCTGTCTTCGAGCAATACCAGCAGGGCATTCGTTGATTTAAACAGACCAGGTTTCAGCTCATGACACTGAGGGAAGAAGTGACTGGCTTTTGGACAGAATTTTTTTCATGCTATGAATAGTGATGCAGGATCTCTGTGCACACCTCTCACTCCTCATGTGTGGTCCACTCTTCCTCTCAAACGAGCTTCCTCAGCCATTTTATTGCCTGGTGTGTGGGTGTTGCGCCATTCCAACCGTGTTCTCACTCTGTCTACACGTGGCTGTGGTGCTCTTGCTGTTGCCTCTAGGTACCCGTTTTCATTCGCCGCTCCATGCCACATCTTATGAGTACGTGCTATATGTATACCATAGGTGACATAACGCCGCAATAGGCAGAGAGCTGTTTTAGTGACACTCCCCAGCAGCCGGAACTGTATAAACTCACAAGTTGTGTTAGCTTGCCTTGGTTGTGGTAGCTTGGTAGTTTACCAAGCTATTGGAAATGATCAGTTGTGTGCACATATGAAGTCAACAGGAAATGAAGCCTAGGAAAGCCTGCGGGTTGTTATTTGCAGTTTTTAATTGAAGTAATGTACTAATTATGAGATAAAGGGAAAATGAATAAAAATGGAGGAATAAACAAGTTGCCACTGGTGGGGATTGAACCCACAACCTTCGCATGACTGCAAAGGTTGTGCAAATTGTTGTGAATCCAGTCACCGCTAGATGCAAGTTGTTTTTCCTCCACTTTTATTAATTTCCCCGTTATCAGATAATTAGTATATTACTGCAATTTAAAATACAAATAACAACCCCTACGTTTTCCTTGGCTTCATTTCCTATGGGCATTGTATGGTTCTCTTTAGTAACACCCCCCCCCCACCCCCCATCTTCTATACATTCCCCTTCTTTCGCTCATTTGTATGACGATGGCCGCTATGTCACACTACATGTGGTGAATGCCGTCACGCGTTTGGCGCCGTACACCTGCATCAGACACTGCACCACTGCAATTGCAGATGACATGAGAAGGCTTGCAGGCAAAACACCAGCATGCATGGCAATTGGAGCTGAGGCCTCCAAATTAGCTGAGCGCATGAGTGTTCACTGGATGCTCCCAGCGCCAGTGTTCGCCCAATCAAAATTTCGGCGGCAGGGTTTGCCAGATTGATTGGCAGCTGCCAGCAACTTTTTTTGCCAAGGCATTTAGTGCTTGCCATCAGATGACATTCGTTGCTTGGATGTTGGTTATTTGCTTTATAATTCCTGGCCCTAAGATGTCGGATTGTAGATGTTGGAAATACAACGAATTGTAGGTAATTTCTCACGGCACATTATCTGCTACACCGTGCAACATTTATTTTGCTAAAGAACCTATGAGCCTCATGAAGATGGCAGTTGCCCATTGTTTACTGAATTTAGCCTCAAAACTGCATTAGATTTGTCCCTCTGCTCCTGTGTTTTACTATATATACATGTAGGTTACATCTACAGACAAATCTTGTGAAGTACCAATTGGGCAAGCTAATTCATACTTCTGCACTGTTCAAGCAATGGTAAAAAAAAAGATGATTCATGCGTGAAAATGATTTATGATGGTTAAAAAAAATTATTTAGCATCTTCATGGTACATTTGGTTAGTCAACAGGGTTACGGTTAAGCTAGATCTGTGCACTCTAACTAAATACTACAACCATGAAATGATTCTTTAGCTCATTGTGTAAGGCTCATCACAGGTAGTACACAATCCAGCAAAATCTTTATCAATGAGAATCCAAAGAAAAGCCAGTATAATTTAAAGAAATATAATCAAAAGCCTGTAAACATTCAGTGTGGTAAAGTGAAGAAGAACAGAACTCATGCTGGTGTCCAAAACCAGGCTTCTGTTTCCAGGGGCAGCCGAGGGTTAGACGTGTTATCCACTCGATCAGTTGTTCACGAGGTCACGTGCTCTGTAGCTGGCGCAGGGTGCTTATGCAACATGGTTTCTGAAGGACATTGTGTATGCACGTGTCCTTCAGAAGCAACAGCTCTGAGGGTTGTCAAAACTTCCCAAATAGAAGCGGCTAGTGTCTACGTAGTTGTAAGTAAGCGAAACAAAATGATAGGCACAGTTATGTGGCTTATCGTTCAGTAGCTGCGGCATACAAAGAAGTTAAAGCTAAACAGAACAATAACTATGAACACAAGGACGAGTGCTGAACATAGCGCTCCTTCTTGTGTTCTTTTTGCTGGTGTCCTATCCTATGTCGTGCTGTTCTCCACAATGAAGCAATGCCAACAAATTCAAGCTCGGACCATTTTATTCTAACTTATTTTACGCATCTCGGATACCTTAATGCATGCCTAAATCAGGTTACATTGTTATCTTTCAATTTCGATAGGGTCAATATGCAAAATTGCTCTGGTACTTTGACATAAGGGCACATTAATGTACTCCAGGTGGTCACGAATGGTGCTGAGCACTCTGATACGGTATGTCTTGTAACGGAAAGGCAGTGCTGCACGTTAAACCCCATAGTTTAATTTTTTAATTCGCACATGCTAGTAACATGCTAGATTCCTCTGTTGTGCCATTCATTTGCATATGGTACCTTGTGAATGAGAAGTGTAAAAGGCGTATAAATTCAAGTAGGATAAGGCACGGTCTGCTAGGTCACATTAATGTGAGAATATGCATTAACTGGAGCACTGGGGGGCAGTGTTTTCGCTTGAAGAAAACAGCAGAAAGGGGATGCAAGCTTAAGCGTCTGGCACACAGTTTGTCAGCCTCCCCTTTCTGCTTGTTTTTTGCTTTGGAAGGACTTACCTCACACTGATATATTTGTTACATAAAAGATGTGATGTTCCAGTAGAGGTTCTTCCCGTTATGTGCATCTTTGCATGTAGTCATACTTGTTGCAACACTTTGATGAAACACACTAAACAGACATTATGCTTAGAGTAGAGTGTAGGGTGCTTCTTTTTTTTTTTATTAAATACAGATTTTTTTATCAAAATTTTATGACAGTCGGGCTCCTGTCGTTTTTGCGCACAAACTCTATGTTGAGGCAGAAATACTTTGCCTCAACGAAAATGACATTGATGCTACTAATTAACAAAAACTTGTTAATGAACTTTTTAGTTATTCACTTGAGGGCACCCATTTATATTAGAAAGTTGTAGCACATGCCAATTTATGGCATACCCATTTTTTAGAAATCACAAACGTTGCAAGTAATTCAAGTTATTAATCATCGAATTTTAAGGGCGATATCGAAACTGACCGGAACTACATATGACAAGGAAGTTAAGTAATTTGACTCCAGTCACGCCAAAGCAGAATCTGGTCAGGAAAATTGGCAAGCATTCTGAAATACAGAAGTCGACAGCTTATTCTTTGGGTTTGATGTGTGATGCTTATCTTTTTCTTTCTTAAACTATAAGTAGGTATGAAAGACTGTTTTGCCTGTCTGCAAGAAGTGCAGAAAGAAAAGGTTGAAATTGCGGTTTCCTTGCGCACAGCTAGAAAAAAACAGATAAGCACCAAACACCTCACGCAAAGGTAAGGCGACCCACTGGCGCAACAGAGATGACTTGCCGCTTTTCACAAAAGATACGGCCACGACACGCCTTCATTCAAATTTCGTCACTTCCTTGTCACTAGTAATTCCAGTCTGACGTAAAATAGTTTGTTGTGTTTCGTGTGCGCCGGGCGCGATCAATTTCGATATCACCCTTAAAATTTGATGATGCCTCAGACTACGTGCAACTTTTGTGGTTTCTAAAAAATGGTATGCCATAAATTGTCATGCACTACAACTTTCTGATATAAACAACTGCTCTCAAGTCATTAAGTTTTTGGTAATTAGTTGCTACAGTGTCATTTCATCTGGGGCGAAGTATTTCCGCCTCGACGTAGTGTTTGTGTTAGAAAATGACAGGCGCCTTATACTCGTGCCACACAGCACTTTTGATCACAATCAGGGCCGATCCGGATTGGGCTCGACCCGGATCAGGTGCTGCAACGCGGTTACATTTAATCGCGATCAGGCTCAATCACGATCTGCACATCGCGATCTGGCTCTGTGATTGCGATTTGGCTGATGTCTGCACTTAACTCTATCCGCATTAGGGTGTACTGTGTAGCAGTGACCAACTTGCTATCGTGATGAAAAAGTATGATCCGGATCGGCCCAGGTTGCGATCAAAAGTGCGCGCGTGACATTGGTATTACTGTCATATGACATAGGATGTCATAGGATTACTGCCATAAGCAAGAAAAATATTGCTAAGAACGGGCACTACACTTGAGACAATGACACCCCCCCCCCTGGTTCTCTGTTTCAACTGGCAAAAACAGCGTACCACACTTGCCGTCATGGCTACGAGTGGCGCTTACTAACACTCCCAGGTTTGCATGAACATAAATACCTGATAAAGTGGAGGAGGGGACGACCGCTGCTGTAGCTCTATTGGTAGAGCATCGGGCTGCGTTATCCGAAGGTTGTAGGTTCAGTCCCTGCTGGCGGCAAGTTGTCTTTTCGTCACTTTACTTTCTCACATCTACATCATAATTACTACAGTACACTTAAAACAGTACAATTAATGTCCCCTATACCTTCCTTGGCATCATTATCTGTTGGTTTTCATTAAGGTTGTATCAAACCAAGAAACGAGCCCTCAGAATTCCCTTCCATCGTACAATATGTTTAGTCTCCCTACTTATTATGCCTACGAGTGGAAAAACAGCACTAAAAGACGGGACAAGAAAGGACACTGACTACGGCGCTGGACTAACAACTAAATCGTCCTTTCTTGTCCCGTCTTTTTAGCGCTGTTTTTCCACTCATAATGATGAACCAACCAGCCCAAATGCATACCCTACTGCAGTTCTATTATTTATGCCTGTTGGTCCAAGCCCTCGCCTGGGCCTGAATGAAAATCGGACTGGTCTGTACGAGTCCAACCCGTGGATTGGGCCCGGTTCTGGCTTATAGCAAATGAGTTCTGTGTAATCCCACAATGTGGCGGAAGGGTTATGAGAGAGGAAACTTCCAACCACTTGCTTGTAGTACAAGGCCTACAAGGAAATGCGTACGGATCATCAGAAAGAAAGCTTCACAGTTGATGAAAAAATTGGTTCTAGTCAGGGGATCGAACCAACACTTTTCCGGGGTGGTCGCTCTACCAATTTAACTAACCGGGAAGCTAGCAATCAGCAGTGTGAGGATGAATTAATCAACGGCTCAAAGCACATGGGCAATGAATATAGCAAATGAGTTTCTGTTGAATCCTGCAAGGTGGCAGAAGGGTTGTTAGAGAAAATGAAACCACCCGTTTCTAGCGCAAGGCTCTACAAAGCTTGCATTGATGTCACCGTGGCCGACATCTTGGGGTACCAGCTGGTTGAGATGCAGCGTGTACTTTTGCTCGAACGCCCGGAGAAAGAAACGGTGACGGCTCGCTATCAGATTAGTGCCGGTGGCCCCAAGCGTCTTTCATACCCAAACCCTCATGTTCCTTTGTGTTGCCCCTTGGCGCGGCTGGCGAACAAAAGAAAGCAGGGAGAGCACAAAAGAACGTGGGTGACCGAAACGACTGGGTGTCCTCCTATGCACTGACGCTCTCTGATGAGATAAAAAGGTCACGGTAGCCACCATGTTGGGGTAACAGCGCAGAGAACCTGTCTGTGATGTCACGTGACAGCTATGTATAAGGAACAGCCGTACGCATTTCTCAGAAAGAAAGCTTCATAAAGGACAAAAATTTCCTTCCATGATCCTGGCTTTCAGGATTTTGAAGCCACTGATCCTGGCTTTCAAAATCTCTAATAGGAAGTGCTTGAAACTAATTTTCCTGATTTGTCCTGTGACAATGACCTAACACAAATAGAATGGAGTTTGATACACAACCCTTATGTATTGTGTTCTCTTTGTCTACTGCATTAATTTTTTCCATAGAGGGAATAACCACTCAAGTGCAAGTCAATTAGCCAATTCTTTGTGGGATTGAAGTTCCTGAAAGGAAAAAAAATGCACCAGAAATGTGTAAAAGGGACCCACGTACTGTAGAGGCTACACATCCCCATTGGAGAAACTGACAGTTTACTGTTTTAGAAGAGCAGTGAGTTGCGCAGGTTGGTGGCTGTTGCTGATGCCATGATGCAGGAGTCAATTGGTTTCTGTGATTCCTTAAATTGTTATTCTCAACTCCCTGTTGTCGTTCCTAGACTAGCCTATTGGAGTCAAACATGCAACAGCACAGCGGTTTCGTATATTGGAGCTTATTTGCCAACATCTCTGTCGTCTCGCCCTGTCTGTCATTGTCTGTATGATGACTGCAACGTGTAATTGCGTATCGGTCTCGCTGCATCTTGTCTACATGCCCTCTTCAGCACCCTTGCATGTCCTTCGTTTTATGTGTCTTTGGCTTAATCATGGTATGTGGTGGCATGATCGATGCATTGTACTTCTCTTGCATGCGTGGGCCTTTCTCCCAGTGTGTTGTAACCTGAAACAAAAAAAAAAAAAAACTGGCTGACGTTGCACTAGCCACAAAGTAGGGGCTGTAAGCAGCACTGTCAGGTTGCAGAACAGGCAGGTGCATAAACTTTCATGGGGTGACATAGACTGGCTGATAAAACAGTAGCCATTGTAAATTTTGGGCAATGTTTTCCGCCACATGAAAATACGTAGTTGACAGTGAATACTAAAGTATGCTTGCCACTTAGTGTACACAAGTCGGAGCACGCAAGTGCTCCAACTTGTGTACTCTAATTAAGTTCGAGTACACAAGACGAATGAAATTAGAGTACACAAGTGCAATGAAGCTAGAGCACGCAAGTCCGATGAAGGTTAGAGCGCACAAGTCCAATGCAGTCACTGCAGAAAAAAAAAAATGACCGCAATGATCACAATGTAAGCATCTCGTGTTGCTAAGCAGAACAAGTAGTGAATAATGTGGTATGTGCTTTTATCCCTTGGAAAATTGCCTATTGTTTTCTATAAAGGTTTGCTGTTTTGTGAACCACAAGGCTTTTAAACTAAGTAGAAAAAGAATAGCAGAATCGCTTCATAAGAGAGTGCTTTTCTTGAGCTTGGTTTGTTCTCACAATGGGCAATGTTCTCACATTTCCCATTGTGTCAAAAACACCGAAAATCCATAATGTGATGTTACTCATTTACGAGGTGTGATTGAAATTCTTTTAGTTTGGTGCTGCCATCTGGCAACAGTTGTAATGCTGTACTTCAGTGGTAGGTAGGCAGTGTTGCTTGGCTTGATGCAGCTAGTGTTTACAAATTTAGCTAAGCGCAGGAACAGGAATATTATGAAGAGTGTTGAAACTCTGTGAAAAGTAAAGGGTTGTTTACAGTCTAGCATTGTGTCACATTGGGTAGAGGGGACTGTTTTATTGTCTGCCGCATCGTTGTGGCTGTTGTAATTATGTGGCCGTCTATGTGTGCCACTGACAGCGGCGTTGACGTGGAACGCATTCTAACTTGCACAAAGCTTAGATGCTTGCATTACCCAGAATACTCCATGTGCATCACCAGCAGCCTTTGCACATGGCGGAGTGAAACAGTAATATTGTGTCAGAAGCAGCAGTTGTACTTAATTGAAGCATGATGGTAAGTGAAACTTACTAAATAGTCTATTGCGCACATGTATTAGAAGTAATGAATGCTGGGCGTGTTGGAAATCTATACTCCAATTGTAAAGCGCAAGAAAAAAGGTGACCAGAAGAAGTGGAAGACACAGGCACAATCTAACATGCTGATATGATTGATTGAGTTTTCAGTGGCCATCTCACAGACAACCCTTATGTTAAGGGTTATTGTTGGCAACAAAAGTGGCTATAATGGCTATCAGCCTGAGTCAAAGATGGAATTCTACCTTTATGAACTCCACTAAGTAAGACAAAGAGCGAAGTCAGGTTTCCTGTGTTCCTTGGTTTCAAGGAAATGATGTACAAATTGTCCTAACAAGCAGGGCAGTCCGTTCTGTGGTCTCTCTTTAGGCTTTGTAGTAGCCGAAGTAGAATGTGCTAAGAGATTGTCCTAATCTTTGGTGGCAACAATACTAGACGCTGTGCTGCTTCAATACACTGTCGTCTTGTGCTGCTTAGTGTGCTAGAGCTTGCCAATAAGCTTTTCACCAGAAAGAAATGTTGCTATCATCTGTGATGCTCACCTGACTAGTCCTCTCATGTTTCTTGCGATTTGCAGGCTGATGTTGAATATGAAGGGCTTCCATTTGTCACAGTGAAGGCAGAAATCGGGCAGAAATTGTGTGTTGCTTCACACCCCTAATGAGCACTGCTTAGAGCACTGCACGGGCTTATTTTTCTGGCCTGGGCCTGAAAGTACCATACTCTGGCCCACCCGAGCCCAGCACAGTGTTTTCAAAAATGACTCGTACCCGGCCCAACCTGGCCTGGTTAAGCCAGCTATAAGCCCTTGAGCATAAACGAGGCATTGGTGAAAGTTGACAGTTTCTCAAGAATAAGGGAATTGTCTAATTCTCGGTTACTGTGAAGATACCACACGTAGAAAATTTCTTGGAGACATCTGTGAGAACTTGTGACGATGCCATGATTCACACTGGCGTTTTTATACATCTTCGGCTTATTGCGCCCGTTTTTTGTATACCTTCGGGGTATTACGCCTGTAACTCACTGGGGGAATAGTTGCAGTATGATATAAGCGAAGGAATGGCTGGCTGTCTCACGTACACAGCGCTAGCCACTTAATATAGGATTTTAAAGAACATTGCAGCGTACAATGCCCAAGTTAGGTCACTAACGTGGTGTACATTTATAGTTTGATAAAGTTTAAATTGGTGAAACACTGAGGTAACACTCATGTGGAACAACATTTCACACAGGTCAGGTATGTCTTATTGCTTGATTAGGCTTCATTCCAATTGATGGTGTCAAGTTTTCAATCGACAATATAAGTTAGAGCCCTGCACGAGCAGATTTTTCCAGCCCAGGCCCAGTGATGTGTTTTGTAATATGAGTGAACCTAGGCTTTTGCTATTTTTGTTTCAACATTTAGGGTATTAAGCATTAAGCACTTCTCAGGTACGGCATGGAATAATAGTCTATGTCTCTGTATAGACGTCTGTCAGCTTAGAAGTGATTTTTGTCTGTTAAAAATAACCGGGCTCAAAAGTCGAAGGGGGGAGGGGGAGGAGGGGCTAGAGGGAGGAGGGGCTAGAGGGGGCAACTTGTGGACTGCGAGTCTCCACATCTCTTCGCGAGCTGCTCTTCGCCACACTGGTTAGCTGTTCATGAACTGGTTTAGTGCAGGCCATCTTGTTATACCTCATGGCGATTCATTGCACAGTGCTACTACGCAAAACGATCTCCGACTCAAAATTATGCAAGGGTGGGTATTTATATTAGGTGGTTTCACGCAGTTATATATAGCATACCCGCGCATATTACCGACTTGTGCAAGACCCAGGCCTATGATAATCCTGAATCAGGCCTGACCCGAGCTCGAAGTTCACATGCCCGAGCCCAGCCTGGGCTCTATCCGAAAATTCCTGACCTAGCCTGAGCCCAGCTGTCAGGCCAGCCCAGGCCCGTGCAGTGCTCTAGCACAGCTTCCTCTCAAGTAATGCCTTCATCTCCAGCATTTCCCGGAAAGACACATTATAAACATAGCAGGAACATTGGGACAGGTGGATATGTGTGGATAGGGACTACCTCAGTGAAAATGGTCGTGAATCCGCTGAAGCTAAATTTTTTATTGAGGTGACAGGCACCATACCTGAAAGGTTTTGAACCTCATTTTAATAGACTTGACATCTCATTACAGTGTTTAGTGAATTTGTGTGTCCGTGTATGTAATAGATAAAAAATTTCTGAACCTGGGGTGTCATTGGAGCCAGGCTCCAGGGGACACCCCGTGTTAACGAGTTTTTCATCTCTTCAAGCTTCCATCTTGCCCTTAACTTCTGCCTTCCGTGTACATAGTAGTGACTAAGAGGTTGAGATAGGATCGGTGTAACTTTGGCAAAATGAAATGCAGAGCTATTTTTTTATAAATATAGGTCTGCAGAGGCAAGACACCGTTAGTGGCTGGCACGTTTCCTATGCCTGACAAGAGCCCTTGATGGTGGGAATCATTGCCTCCTTCTGGCAACACCAAGCTGGGGAAGCAAGCATGCTTAGTCTCACATACTTAGGCTTTCATCAGATTAAATATGGATTTTTCTTACTTATAGCCTTACCACACTGTGAACGCTATAACCAGTCTTTATTGCTTGTTTTGCCTGTGAGGTAACACACATGCATAACTTCAGAATGCACGTGTGTAGTCCGCTGTGGCTGGAAGAAAGATATGTAATTAGTATTTTTACCCACTTGACACACTGGTATGAGTGTTCAAAATTTGCTTTGCAGTGCACTGCCTCCCACTAGTTTTACAAAGGTGTTCCAGTGCCTTATTTGTGTCCTCCACTGCTCTGCTTGTTTAAAGTCTATCTTTGTGTGTAAGCTAGCGTGTTGAAATGCAAGCACCTAACATGTGCATATATCTTGTAGTGCTCACAGAGGTAATTTCTGTGCTGCTGCATCTGCCATCAGTGCTACTACCAGTGCTATGTGCCAGGCACAGTAACGGTAGGAGGCCGCTACTATTGGCGGGTAGCGCAAAGTCTGTTTTCCTTCACCTTCTTTGAAAGGGCTGTTATGACTGCAATTCTTTGAGTGTAGCTTGTTTGCATGAGGCTTGTCTCTTTGCATGCACACTCCCTGCATGGGTTATCTGATAACCAAAGAGGCACTGTTGGCCCAGACCCCGTTTTATGTGGCCCAGCTGTCAAAACACCGCTCTGGCAACCATTGCTGGGACATGTGTCTTGTTGAGGTGCTTGGGGTTATCACTGAATTGCCGCACCTCGTGTGTGTGTGTGTCGTTGTGAACAGAGCCCGTCATTGGACCATACCCTCCTCCGGACAATTCTGACCTCGACGAATACGAAGGTAGGAAGACACATGCCCCATTACCTGTATAGTAGCATGTGGTGACAGCTATTTAAGAACTTGTCTTTTTTTTTCTTGTTTTATTTTTTTTCTTGTTTTGGTAATGCTGTTGCTTCGCAGCACCTCCTTGGCATTCTTTTTTCTTTGTTTATTTCATTTGATGGACGTCATAAAAGCGGAGACAGTGGCATTGAATATGAGACCTATACACCACCATGGAACATCTAATTCAATGGTTGCCAACATCCTTGGCAATTAGCTTTTGGTTGTGAGTGCCATTGGGAAGCAGGTTTCTACTGCATGCAGCAGGTAACAATAACAGTAGCAGACATCCCGTTTTTATTCTTTTGGCCAAACAAGCCTTAAATGTTGCATTTGAAAAGGCACGCAAGTATTGTCACCTCTATTTTTCCGCTTAATGAAATGTGCTTGAGCCCAAAGAGAATGTGTCTGCATTGTAGGTACAGCTTTCTTCATCACATTTTCATAGAAAGAGCAAACAAGGTCATGGATGTGTTTCTCTTGTCACAGTGGGAACATTCTGTTGTTGTTGATTAATAGACAAATGCCTTCAGGCAAAGATTTCACGGGGTATTATATGGTCCCATATGGCTGGAGGAACTTTAGGGCTATCCATGAACTGCACTCCACACAGGGCAGGTGTAGCGTTGGGGAGGGAGTAACAAGCAACCAGTCAAATCCTAACTCGATATGCTTGTGTGCATAGCTAAATGTTTAATCTCTGGAATACCGAAACAATTATTCTCCAGTGTTCGTCTGTATTTTGATTACATTGCACATTAGCTATACATTGACGGATGTTGCAGAAAGGCTTTTGACCAAGCTTCAAGTCTTACTTTTAGAGTGCAACATTTGGACGCCCATTCCTGCGTTTAGCGTTGATGTCTGTGTTACCAGCACTCAACACGAGGCAACCACACAGGAGCATGTCATGTATAAAAGGCGGCTGAGGAAGATGACTGCGGCTGAAGTATGAACCAATAAAGAGAGTGTGGAGTGCAGAGGAGGGGAAAAGGCAGCGATAGTAAAAAGAGCGTGAGGGGGAAAGGGGAGGAGGAGAGTGTGGCAAAAGTGTGAGGAGGAAAGCAGGGTGCTGCACGAGATGTACTCCGCAGCGGTGGCCTGCTACGAGGTGGTGCCATAGTAGCATGTGCCGTCACCCTGCCGCCAACGACATCATTACTAAGGCCTATGGCAGGTGCGTCCACTGATTCCATATATGGAACCAAAGCACTGCGCATCCGCCAAAGCCATTTGCAAAAAGGAAGTGCTGGCATGGGCTTAAGACGCACATCGCACGCGCTATTTCGCCTGCACCACTGCCACTAGACAATGCGCTACATGTGAGCAACATGTTACCGTGTTTACACTTTTTTTTAAAGATTGAGCGAGGCAACTGGGGCATTTTTTTTGTCTGCTGTTGCACTCAAATTTTGCATTGGAGGATACTGTAATTGTCAGTGTCTTTCTTTATTTAACTTGTCAAGATCTTTATTTAAGGCATGTGGGGTCTGAAAGAGAGCCGCTCTCTGAACATACAAACACAGCACACGCTGTCGTGCAAACGAACCAACACATGGACATTTATTAAAAGCTTTTACATAACGGTGAGCTCACCAGCTAAATCTAACAAACAACTGGAGTAACATGCCAAATGTCCTAATGCCAATACAATACACAAACAACATAACACACACAATCTACCACAAATGCGGCGTCGCCAACGTTCAACTCACTGCATGAGTCCGTGGGACCGAGCTGCGGAATCACCCTTACGGACCTCGCGCCAAAGGTGACCGTCCACGAACGCTGCCAACCCCAAAAGAGAATCGGCACCCCTCCTCGAGGCCCTGTGTAACCTCACTCCCGCCAGGCGGTGCCACTTCGGGACCACAGCTCCACCTTTCTTGGCGGCAACTAACTACGCTTACTACGATGCGCGGGCGCCATGAGGCAAAAACGATATTACAGGGGTTGATAGCACCCCCACAGGCAGAACCTATATATGTCAGATCTTGCCTTAATGAGTTCTCGTATTGGGCCATTTCCTAATGCACCTCCTATACTCTCGAGAAACTTTCTGTGGCATTGAAGTAGAGAGCTACAGGGCTGGAACTTCTGCATTATGCTGTTTTAACAAGTTGTCTGGCTGCTTTTCATAGCAGTTTTCGTTTGTTAAAGTGAATACTGTGTAAGCTTAGTTCACTCATGCAATGGTTCCATGTTTGCCTGAATAATGACGGCAAAAGCAAAAAAAAAAAGTTACGTTTAATCATCAGTAGAGTGCTTTGTCTTATTTTATTTCGCTGTTGTGAGTGAGATAAAATTTTTTTTTCCAGCTTAAGCTAATGACGAGGAAAATGTGGAGCTTTTTTCAAGAGTGCTACCACATGCGTGCGCTTTGCGTTGCTTTCCCTTCATTTATACAGAAAGTTCTCCTTGGTATAGTTGGATGCAGTGGAAATTTGTTGAGCGAAACTGAACGCACATTTGTCACCACCACAGTCTTGATTCCATAGAAAGACTGTATTCTATAAATTGGCAAATTAGGGAGTGCCCATTGCTAGCATCAGTAGTAAGTTGTGTTCTAGTAGTGCAAGCAGTATTATTGTGTCATATGCAAGGTAAAATGCCCTTTCAAGGCACACCTTCCTGAAGCACATGGGGAACTAGTGCACAGCGGGTATTGGGCATGGCACATGCAGGAACTGGCAAGCAATTCCTAGGAGACAACTGTAATTCATTTGTACCAAGAACATCTTTCAAGCACATGCTTTTAAAGGAGCATGTGCTTGAAAATTTCAGTTCATTTTGAATTGCATTGCTCATTGGTACTTGACCACCGTTAAGTGCAAAACGTTTGGGCGAAAGGACACGGACAGGCACACATATATGATATATATGTCTCGCCTTGAAATAAATTTTCATTTGGAACTTAGTGCCTGTCCGTACATTTTTGTACTTTTGTCCAAACATTTTGAGTTAACTTTGGTCAATTATGCAGTACCAACTAGCTCGAACTCATTGGTTGTTAACTATTGCTCATTCCGACAGTATTTTCCACTTGTGCTTAGCCCATTTGACATGTTGAGTGCATTACAGCACTAATTATTTTTAAAATATGTTGTTATGGAAGGAGAAAGCACAGAAGTGATATATGAGTGAATTGTTCGGGGAAACAGATTTACAAAAAGAGTGTTTCGCTTTTGCATTTCATGTCTGTTGCCAGCCGCAAATCTAATCTTTTATTGCAGTCTAAGGGAACCTCTTAATCTGTTGTAATTGAGACCTTGTTTCAATGATGTGTTTTACTGCAAAATGGTGACACTATGCAATTTGAGTGGTCACCGTGTATGTGTTTGTTCCTGATTTGTAACTGCACAGTGGTGTAATATGCTGTGCAGCTCAGCTTCACCGCTACCTGGAGTCGCAGGTAAACATTCACTACCAGACGCCTGTGCGCACAGAGGAGAAGGAGTACATTGATGAAGAAGAGCTTCGTCGGAGGCAAGAAGCTGCTGTGAGTGCTGACTGGTTGCCATTTTTAAACCGAAGGCTTAATGCCAGTTACTTCGAAATCACGTAAAGTTTCCAGAAGGGTTTTATTACACTTGGGATGTGATTGCAGTGTCTTTGTAGCAGCCTGCATAGAAAAAACGTTTTAAAAGATGTACTTTGTTACTGTTTTCTGGCAGTGTGGCTTTTCAAAGCCTGCCCTTGTCCAGTAGGTGAGCATTCTTGTGTGATCGTCATTCGTGCCTAAGGCTTGCCACATCATGCATGTCAAAGGGCCTTGAACATTATTATGTGTTTGGCTTACCAGGTCTTGCTTGACTCCACCTTTATTCCACAGCTCCTCGTTGCACGATTGGTCCTTGTCACCTACTTGTTTAAACAGCAGTGTAGCCTGCATAGTTGCAGAATACGGTGGTGTTTCTCCTTTACTGTCTCCATCTGAGTTTGTTATGGGACTGAACATAGTGACTTCAGCACCGTTATGGGACTGAACGTGGTTACTATTCATGACAGCATTAGTGAAAGTTTTGAGCACCTGTAATTTATGTGGCCCCTTATAGTTGTTAATTATGTTAAACTCAGAAGGCCTGATAATAGCTCAGTGTGCTTGATACTAACCAGCTTCGTACGTTCTGAATGTTGGGTTGAACATGTGGTTTGAGAAGCTCTGCAGAAATTCTGATTTGTGCATTATCATAACAGATGCGAAAGTTTTACGAGGATGAGTTCCACAAGAAGCAGCAGCGTCAGTCGGCAGAGCTGGAAATGAGGCGCCACAATGACAACCTGTTGTGAGTTGTATTTTCCCTTGCACACCGAGTTTACGAGTGCTCTATGATGTTGACTGTTAGACTGTTACCACCAGATGTCCAAAGCAGTTGCCATAGGTGGATTTAGAGGGGGTCAATAGGAGGAGACCACACCCCCATTACAACACACCTGACACAACTTGGGACTGAGTGCTAAAATTTGGGGCATGTAACTAGTAGTAACTGCATTTTCTCTCGACATCTGGTGGGGGGAAGGGGGTGGTCTGTTAACCCTTTGAGGGTCGAATTTTTTCGCGAAATCCAGTCCAAAAATGTGTAATTTTTTTATTGCTGAAATAAATTCTCCAGACAATTCTATTTAAGAAAAAAATTGTCTAAAAATTTTTTTCGTGACCGTAAAGTGACAAAAAAATCAGTTTTGTTGTTACATACACAGTATGGTTTATTTGTAGTAAAATCAAGCAGAATCCTAAAAAAAAGCTTCACATTTTTTTATGAATACAAATTTTGCATTGCATTAAACATAGCTCACAGACATGCAAAAATAAGCGCACCAGAGTACATTTCCGGTTGAAAACGTTCGTGCTCTAACACTAAAAATTTTTCAGCGTGTGATAGTCTTTGAAGCATGGCTCGCCGCGTACGCGTTTCAGATGTCGCTCCTGGATCGTCATCGGAGTCTGAACTCGTAAAAAAATCCTCGTCTGACGAACTGAAATCCAATGAATCAGATTCTGATTCGGCACTTGGGGAATAGTCCGCATCGGAAGAATCGTTGCTCAACTCACCGGCAGCAGCGCAACCAGCGCGCGCTTTCATAGCGTAAGCGAACTGCGTCAGTGAGCGCACGGAAGAAAACTATGGTTGTGCGCCCGTCCGGAAAGCAAAACGAGTGAAAAAGCTACAGTAATACTTCGTCTTATCGCCAACAAGACGTAGTTAGTTTTCCGAGACCCCAAAACAGGAAACGCAATCACGGCGGCGTCGTTTGTGTAATTTAGCGCCGCACGGAAACAGATGTAATCGCGCGCCGGGGAGCAATAAACGAGAGAGTAACAAGCGGTCACCCTTTGAGAGATTAGAAACCAATACAGCCATCAGCTTTGCGGGCGCGAGAAGCGCAAACCACCTGAAGGACGAAACCGAAACCAGCTGGACCGCGTGCGCACGTTCTGATGCGAGGCTACAAGCCGCCGCGCCTCTTTGGAAAGCAAAAAAAAAAAAAAGACGGAGAGACATTGGCGCATTAAAAAAATTACGCGTATTCCCGAAGCGTGGCAGCACATTCCAAGCAAGAGAAATGGGAGAAGGCGCGCTTTTGAAACCAACCGCGCCGCGGGCGCTCTCGGTTGCGCAAGCGATAGCCAGCGCGCGGCGCGCCATTTTGCGAAGCATAAAAAAAGCAACAACGGAGAGACATCGGCGCATGAAAAACATTGCACGTATTCCCGAAGCGTGGCAGCACATGCCAAGCAAGAGAAATGATCAAAAAAGGCGCGCACTTTAAACCAGCTGCCCCGCGAACGCGCTCGGATGGGCAAGCGATACGCGGCGCGCCGTTTTGGGAAGCGAAAAAAAAATACAACGGAGAGACATCGGCGCATGAAAAAAATTCCACATATTCCCGAAGTGTGGCAGCACAGGCCAAGCAAGAGAAATGATCGAAAAAGGCGCGCGTTTTAAAAATAAACGCTATGCCGTACATGTACGACGAAAACCCTTTGGTACCAGGAAGCTTCTGCCGTACATGTACGGCGAAAACCCTGAAGGGGTTAATGAGCTCAGAATATTTCATAAATTGCAACTTGTTCAATAGCAGCTGCATCTGCAGTGATATGACGTACTTGACCTGCATTTTATGTCAAAAAATGCAGGTGAAGGCAGCTATTGAAACTCAACTTTCAAAAGCTTGGCTTTCCTACAAGTGTGCATTTCACAAGCTACATTCTGATATGCAACATTTGACAGTGAAACTAGTTCCGATAGTTCTGCCCGACTTTTTGCTTTCCTGTAACAAAGCTTCTCAGTGATCGCAGTGGATCTTTTTGCCACAGGCCATCGCAAAAGTCTCCAATCCCACTCGACCGATACGAGAACTCTTTCGAGCCAACCGTGAGTCGAACATACCGACCATCTGAGCCGAAAACCCTGGCGAAGGTGTTATACAACTTTTTTGCCCAATCCCCCAAGTGAGTGGTCTTACGTTTTAAATTTGTGATGTTATTGTGTTGTGTGGTTTTTACCAATGCTAATAGTATTTTTTAGATTATGTGTACTAACATATTCTTCTGAAAATATATATTCTTCATTTATGTAATACATAAATAGTATTATGCAGTGTACCACGAAATTTATTGTCACATCCTCATGGTATTGGCAGTGCATCTCAACAAAAGCAGTAGTGTGTGTGTGTGTGTGTGTGTGTGTGTGTGTGTGTGTGTGTGTGTGTGTGTGTGTGTGTGTGTGTGTGTGTGTGTGTGTGTGTGTGTGTGACTGAGAGAGAGAGAGAGAGAAAGACGTAACAAGCCATGGCAGGAGAAGCTGACGAGGAAGAAGTGCTTGTGTAATAGAATAAAAATATGGCGTATGAGCCGTGGCACATCACTCATTCACAGTGTCGCACGCACGCGCGCACACACACACACACACACACACACACACACGCACACACCTTGTTTGCTATGGAGAGTAAGCTGACCAGCCTGTGATTTTTCAAGTCCTTGACGTCCCCTTCCTTATGGATTTAGATTACGTTGGCATCCTTCCAAGATTCTGATGCCCGCACCGTCCAGAGACACGTCGTATACAGGGTGACCAGTTTTTCTAGCACAGTTTGTCCACCGTCTTTCAACAGATTTGATGTTACCTGATCCTCACCAGCGGTTTTGCCTCTTTGCATTCCCTCCAAGGCTTTCTTTACTTCCCCTGTCTTTCCCCAGCTACTGTACAGATCTCTGTAGAACTCCTCAGCTATTTTAACTATTTTTGGTAATGAAGTTGCCTTCCTTGTCTCATAGTGAATATGTGGGGTTGTTTTTTTTTTCCTGTGCACAGTTTTCTCTTCACCCACCGCATTTAGGCTTGGTCCATTCTTTAGAGCATGTCCAATTCTCTCCATATTATACCTTCTTATGTCGGCTTCCTTACGCCTATTGATTAACTTCGAAAGCTCGGCCAGTTCTATTTCTCTGTTGGGTTTGAGCCTGTTATGCTTTGACATTTAATGAGGTTTTTCGTCTCCCGGGAGAGCTTGCCAGTGTCCTGTCTGACGACTGTACCTCCGACTTCTGTGGCACACTCTGTTATGATACTTGTCAGATTATCATTCATTTCGTCAACACTGAGGTCGGCTTCCTCGGTTAAAGCCGAGTATCTGTTCTAGAGCGAGATCCGGAATTCCTGTACTTTTCCTCTTAGCGCTAAATCATTGATTAGCTTCTTGTGTACCAGTTGATTTCATTCCTTCCTCAAGTCTAGGCGAATTCTAGACCCTACCATCCTATGGTAACTAACACCGTGCTTGGTCAAAGGTACGATTTATTACAAAGGTAATAGCTAATAAAATTTGGGCCACCTTAGAATGCAATCATCCAAAGGACCAAGCAGCATTTCATGCAGGCTGCTCGACAATAGACCATATTCGCACTATCAATAAGCTAATAGAGAAATGCGCGGAATAGAACCAGCCCCTGTATATAGCTTTCATAGATTATGAAAGGCATTTGATTCGGTCGAAATATTAGCAGTCATGCAAGCACTGCGGAATCAGGTCATGGACGAACCATGTACAGCATACTGGAAGAAATCTACAGTGGCTTCACAACCACCATAGTCCTCCATAAAGAAAGTGATTAAATTCCAATAAAGAAGTGTGTAAGGCAGGAAGACATGATCTCCCCAATGCTACTGACCACATGCTTACAGGAGGTTTTTGGGGCCTTAGATTGGGAAAAGTTAGGGATACGAGTTAATGGAGCACACCTTAGTAACCTGCGATTTGCTGATGACATAGCCTTGATGAGTAACACAGGAGACGAATTGGAAGTTATGATTACTAAATTGGACAAGGAAAGCAGAATGGTAGGTCTGAAAATTAATATGCAGAAAACTGAAGTAACGTTCAACAGTCTAAGAAGAGAACAACGCTTTACGATAGGCAGCGAGACACTGGAAGTGGTACAGGAATACGTCTACTTAGGACATGTAGTGACCACGGAGCTGAACCAGAGACTTAAGTAGCTAGAAGAATAAAAATGGGGTGGAGCGCCTTTGGCAGGTATTCTCAAATCATGAATAACAGTTTACCACTATCCCTCAAGAAATAAAGCATATAACAGCTGGATCTTACTGGTACTTACCTACTGGGCAGAAACCTGGAGGCTTACAAAAAGGGTTCAACTTAAATTGAGGACAACGCCGCGAGCCATGGAAAGAAAAATGATAGGTGTAACCTTAAGGGACAAAAAGAGAGCAGAGTTGGTTGGGTCAGGGAAGAAACAGATGTTAAGGAGACAGACAACCGCTCAGAACACGAATTGCACTAACCTCACTAATGGAAAGATTGTCTATTGTATTGGCTAGAATGAACCTTGTTTTTCTAAATAAACACGGATTTATATTTTTATTTCTTCACTAAAGTCTGGAAAAATGGCTCTTGGCACCCACACGGCAAAAAAGCGAAGATGCTTATGATACCCTTCACGTGACCTTTTACTGGTGTACGCGGTTAATTATCTCTATATTAGTGTTGAAATGCAGCACACTTCTTTTATTAGAATCTTTTCTAACTTAAAATGTGCAGCTACACCTACGTTTGTACTGTACAGAACAGTGGCGCCACCTTCGCTTGACGTATGATCCAATGCTCATGAGCAGCAGCATGAAAGTCCTTAATATCATCTGCCGACGAGTTGGAGAAGTACAAGGAGCGCCTGGCTCGTGAGACAGTAAAAGGACTTCACAGGACAACAAGCGTTCGGAAAACTTTTTCTACCTGCCTTTTATATTAAAGAACAGCTGAAAACGTCAAAATGAAGCTGGTTAACCATAGTTGCACTCATTCTTGTGAAAGTAGAATGTTGAGAGTAATGAATATTTTCCAAGGAAAACTATTGGCATCACTATCATTTCTCAGCATTGCTGAAGGAGGGACTGGAACTTTTTTAGTGGCTTCCCAGATCGAAAAATTCTGCCTGTAAAATGTCCACGCTCTTTTGTAATTAGCCGCTGCAGGTTGAACCACTACCGATGGGGAGCTTTTTGTTGTGCCGTAAGAAACTGGGTTGAGTAAAATAGGTTGTCGGTCCCTTTAAGGACATCTTAGTCAAAATCAAGAAGAAGAAATGGGCATGGGCAGGGCACGTAGCACATAGGCACGATAACTGCTGGTTGTTAAGAGTAACTGACAGGATTCCGAGAGAAGGCAAACACGCGAGGGGGAGAGACGAAGTTAGGTGGGCAGATGATATTAAGAAGATTGTGGGGATCGCGAGGCCGCAGCAAGCACAGGACCGGATTAATTGGTGAAACATGGGTGAGGCCGTTGCCCTGCAGTGGACGTATCAGGCTGATGATGAGGATGTATATATCAGCTTAATGGAGGAAGAAAATGCTTTACGTTGTTTTACAAGTAACCACATCATGCATGTCTTTTTCTGTCAGGTACTGTGATAATGATATGCATTTTTCATCTACAGCCATGTGTTCTAATGTGATATAGAGGGCAACCATTCCTTATTCCTTTCAGTATTTGTGCCGAAATTTTCTGAACACTCTTATTTCACCTGCTTCAAGGTCTTTGAATTCATACTCAAGGTAGCAGTTCACAATACACTTATACAGTAAGAATAATTACGAGACGGAAATTCTTAGGTTCTGTTTAATTTTATCCTACTCCATAGCTAGGTGTTTATTATACAGGGTTTGTAGCAGTCCTTAAATATCCTCTAGCACTTCGCTTCCATCAAAATGTGACAGCCACGGCCGGGATTGAAACCACATCTTTCGGGTCAGCAGCCGAGCACTATAACTACTGCAGTGGCTTATTCTTTTGTGTGAAGAGCCTGATTGATGGCTGCTCTGTGACTCTACGTTTTGTTTCCTTGTTTACATTACACTAGCATTTTTTATTTGCACACTAATTAGAATATGCACCAAAAAGTAAGACTGTACTGCTCCAAATGATCCCAAACTGTTTTGTCTGCTCCAAGCCTGCTTCAAAACACAGCTCCTTATGCTCCAAGCCTGCTTCAAATCTACTCCAAATCAGCTTTTTTTCCTGAATTGATCCAAATTCTAAACTGACTCGACTGCCACTGGGCTATTTTTGGTACCTTATATCCATTTAATCTGTTGCCATCATGAATCATCATCGAGCCATTCTGGCTTCTGTAACTCAGCAGTGCCAATGCCTGCTTGTTACTCCACTGAGGCATTTCAAGGTAAATTAGTTTTATTACTTTTGTGTGTGGAGATGCCTTTGAGGGCCACATCTGCACTCCAACTTTTCAAACTCATAATGTTAGCACTTCTTCGGGCACATGTATAGCCCTGCATTCTATAGCATGCTCTTTTGGATCTGTAACAGAACACAACATTATGTTTGCATTACTATGAAGTGTCCTACTATGGGGAGCTTCACTATCAGATTGTGGAAGGGTTTGGCTCATAAAAGCCCAAATATGTGTATTTACCATTGTGTGTTTGCCTTGCAGATATGTTAAGAGAACCACATGGCATATCTAGTGGGCGGAGGGGAAAGCCACCTATTTACTACTGTACTGTGCAGCCAGATTGTTTGCAGTTTGAATCACCTCCAAAGCTTGACGAATGCAATTATTGTCTCCATTTTTTTCTTCTCACCTTACCTTCATTCTAATGCTTTTCTTCTGGTGTCACAGTACCCTGGCTTGCACAGCTCAAGCATTAGTGTGGGAGCCAATGCTCTGGCTAGCTGCCATTGTTCTGCACTGTTAAAGAGAAAGTACCATATGTTCCATTACTGTTTGTAACATGTGCATTCTTAATGTGCCAGGACTGTCCTCGTGGTGAGACTGGTAGACTAACTCCCAAGTGGCCAGCTTAATCGGCACTCTTGCTTTGCAAATCCTCCCATCAGCGCCTCCTCTATTTTTCTGTGCCTGGGTGAAGGAGCGAGGACTTGGGATGACGCTCGACGGCCCGAGGAGAGCATTCGCCCAGGCACTGAAAAAGAGAGGAGGCACTGCCTCCCATATGTCCCAGGCGCTCTTTGAGAATGTTGGACCCAGTTCATTCATTAGCGCTGCGTACTTTGCTTGGCCTTACTTTGACCATGTTGTCTGTGAACCCTCCTGTTGCTGTCAAGACATTTTTTGGCTTCAGGCATTTGTGTGCACTGCATTGATGGATTGGTTAAAGTGTGCCTTCTCCTCTTTGGTGACCATGTGTTGGCAGGGAGATCAACCTGCGCAAAGGTGACCTTGTCTACATCCGGCGCAAAGTGGATGCCAACTGGTACGAAGGGGAGCACCACGGCCTCGTTGGCATCTTCCCCGTCAGTTACGTCGAGGTGAGCAGCTACTGGAGAGGAGCAGCATCTCCACAGTGTGGCCCTATGTGTTTACATTTTCATTCAGTGTTACCAGCAGGAAAATTAATATGAGGCTAATTCTGGTTGGGTATTCTCTCTATGCCCCTCTCAGTGTTTTTAATTTTTAGGCAGAGTTGGGGAATAGTGGATGGGCTAGTGGAGGATTATGAAATTTCGTTGTACAAGTGAGAAATTCACCCAGCGCACTGAGTTAATGGTACAAGCCGGCTATAGAAAAATTCAAGTTATTGTCATTTATCTGGGCCCATTGTGTGGCAAAAAATGTAGAGTGAAGTTTTCGTATTGAGTCTTTTCTCGCTTCGGAATCGCCATGAGCTCGCTTTTCAGCAATCCACAATTAACTAGCATTGAGCAGACGCTGACAAAGTCTGTGACACTGTTTTAATTGGCACATACCTAAATTGTAAGCTGGGGTTTCATGCAATTTTCGTTTTTGTATCTCTTGTGGCTTGCCAAGCCTCTCTCTTCCCGTCATCAGACTTGCTTCCATGAGTGTATGCCGAACTGGTGTATATTTCTCTATATTCGTTCAAGATATTGAAGCTCATTTAAAATTGTTTGCTCATACCTATGTTTACAGATGTAGGCATTTTTCTCTGCATAAATACTAGTTTTCAGGTGCCGTTTACTCTACTGCACTTGCCTTAAGCTACTCAATAAAGTGCATTGCTTGAATGGTCACATGACATGCTTTTGTTTGGGGGTAAGTTTTTGACAGTATGTAATTTTGTGCTGGCTACTGCATATGAAGTCTTGTTGGAGTGGTTCAGTGGCATTGGTGTTTTGTTGGTAAGCACAAGGCCTCAACTTCAATTCCCTGCCACGGTGGCCACATTTCCATGGGGCCAAAATGCAATAACACCATCTGCTTGAATTTAAGTGCACATTAAAGAGCTCCGGGTGATGTAAATTAATCTGGACTTTCTTGCTATTACACGCCTCATAGTCATATTGTGGTTTTTATACATAAAACCCCAGTTATAGAACTGTACATGCAGGTAGCCCAATAAATAATGGGATTGAAGGGGTTGTGTTGTCTCCCATATTTTTAGAACCTCAGTGAAGAGGTCAACATTGTTTGAGTTGCCAAAACAAACTGCTGGGACCACAGCTCCTGTCTCAGTTGTATACAAAATTTTGCATCGGGTTGTGCTTATAATTATCTTTACTGCAGTCATCACAACCACAGGCATTGCACAGTATGTGACACTTCTGATTAAAGAAAGGTTGTTCAATATTCATGGCCATATCTCTAGAATTTTCTTGCAAATGAACTTGCAAGCTTTCAAAGTGATTTTCACCATACGGAAGGACTCATACTAGGCTTGTGCGAATATTCGAGTAGTTCGAATATTTGAACAAATATTACAGTATTCAAATTCGCTTTGAAATGAATTTAAATTATTCTAAATTTTGAAGTATTCAAAATGAACGAATAGACGTACATAAACCGTCGCATGTAAACCCCCCCCCCCCCCTTCCCTTGTAAAGGTGGTTTCACTGCTGTGCAGGGGGCTGTACCATGAATACAACTTTCCAGGGGAAATCCGCATTGCCGCAAAGCCCCATTTCAAGGTTAAATGATCAAAGTACCCTCACATCGATTCATCATTTTTTAAGTTTAAAAGCTCGTTATACTGGCTTATATGCTCTAAGTATAGTAAATTTTAAAACGTAACATATTTTACAGGTTATCACTTGCATTCTACCGAAAGTCAAATCCTACTACTATTCAAAGTTGCTTCCACTTCTGAACTGAAAAAAACGGCATTTGCACATGCTTTCTTTCAATTTTTTAAAATATTGTGCAGGTTGTTGAGTCATGACAGATATGCTCATTTTTCTTTATAATATGTGATATATACTATTCAAATTCGATTATAAATTATTCGACCAAATCACTGTTCTCTTCGAACCTAAAATTTACTACTCACACAAGCCTAACTTATACCTATGCAGTAGTACTTCAATGTGCACCACCTAAATAAATTGTTGCAACCTCACAGCTTAGATTTGATTGAATGGCTCTTTCATAGCATAATTAGTTTGATGTAACTAATTTTGTCAAGGCAATATCTTGGTGCTGTGATGAGTTATATCTTAGCACTGTGGGAAAGAGGTGGTGATGTTGGCTAAAATTCGCCAGATTATAGTTCTGACTTTTAATGTCAAAATGTCCATTTAGTTTGTTTGCTTTCTTCGTGCCTTGCAGGTGATCCCCGCTGAAAGTGCACACTTGCAGCCAAAGCGTGCTTTGGAAGGCTTGGCTCGTGCCAAGTTCAATTTCTCGGCCCAAACGCCCGCCGAGCTGTCTCTCTTCAGGGTGCGTGTTGTACATAGTTTGCATCTCTTCTTTTTAAACTCTGCATTTTTGATGTAGGACTCATAGTCTAGGCTTCATCTAAGCATTCCTTCAGCCTTGGCTTTGCACAATTCCATTTTTGTGCATCTTCTGGGAGACCTTTGGGAGTGCAGAAGTATCAGTATGGGGCTCTTTGTTGTCATGACATCATTAGTTATGCCTCCTTTTTTTTTTACATTTGACAGGGGGAAACAGTGGTGCTGGTGCGGCGAGTCGACTCCAACTGGTATGAGGGCCGCATGGGCACCAAGCGTGGTATCTGTCCTGCTGCATACCTCGAGGTCATATCAGAGCCACAAGAGATAGGTATGTCTGGCAAAGCCTTCTATGGGTAGCTTGCTCTTTATGTGATCGAAGCAGCTTTTCACAGTCCTGGTACTCCAACATGGCAGCTAGAATAGCATTGTCGGCCCAATTCCTTTATGCCAAGGTCATTGCTACCTTCTAACCTGCATCGACAAATGCACACAATTGCAGGGACTTTCACACTTTTGCTGCATACCGTAGACCAGGGTGACCACCTGTCCCATGACTCATGGGACTGTCCCGCATTGAGGGCTATTGTCCCGCAATCCGCAAGAGATATGAAAATATTAAAAAATGTCCCGCATTTCACCCTTTAGTATTAGTAGTCGGCAGCACCTTCAGTTCAGCTGCATCTGTCCCCCCTATTTGATGATGTGGCAGCTGCAAGCACTCCAAGTTTTTGAAAAATTCAGCTAGCCGCATGCTTCATGGCGGCGACGGATGCTTCTGGCGGCAGTTGCGTGCACCGTCCCACCGTTCCGCCATGTATTGGCGGCAAGTATGTTTTGAACTTCAACACAGATATGTATTTTAACTTCTGCTCTATTTGCTCTATTACAGCAGGGTGGTTAAGCCTTTTGTTATGCTGTGTGGTGACAATCAGAGAACTGTCATTACAGTGTAGACCGCTTATAACGTAAGTCACGGGAGTTGTAAAAATCCGCGCTATAAGCAGTACCGCGTTATAACCAAAGCATGCTTTTTTCGGCCTTTGCCTATGCCAAAAGAGCAACCCACCTTTCAAAAGCACTTTACTACACTTTTCACTCGTAGACACATTCAACACAATCACAACACAGCACGGAAACGAAGTTCTCAAGTCCGGCATCAACGGAAGAACGCCGTTATTTTCGTCTGGCGATGCTTGTGAACAGCGCTACGAACAATTTCGTCCTCTACAAAGCTTAAGCACTGAAGCGATTTCTCGCTCAAACTCTTCTTTGCGCAGTACGTTTTCACTTTTGCGAGGTATTCCAACGCGTCTTTGCACGAGAAATCTGGTTCTGGCGTCGGGTCGACCTCGTCTTCGCCGTCCGACTCGTCGTCCGTTGCAACCTCCGCACTACCGCGCACCGCTGCGACGATCGCGTCATCTGTGCTCGCTTCCTCGCAGACAGAAAGCTCCGACTCCCCGGCATCGACAAGTTCTTGGAAAGTGTCGGTGGCGGTTACAAAGTTGCTGTCAATGAGGCCGGACCACACGTCGTCAGTGTTGAGGGTCTCATTGGCGAGCGAAGTGTCGCTCTGCTCATCATCTTCCAGAGTCTCTGCATTGCGCACGAAGCCTGCCCTCTTGAAACACTTGCTTAAGGTATCGGCCTTTACCTGCCACCATGAAGCGACCATCATGTCAATTGCGCCCCTTAAGTTCACTTTAAGAGGCTGCTGCTGCTGCATGCTCAGCAAAACTCTCTCGCAAATGCGCTTTTTGTACAGAGCCTTTACGGTTGCGATGACACCCTGGTCGAGAGGTTGACTTTTTGCTGTCGTGTTGGCAGGCAAAAACTTTAGGTTGACGGCGCTCAATTTCGGCTTGACGTTGTGGGCCGTGCAGTTGTCGAGGATAAGTATGACCCGTCGCTTCTCTGCCACCATATCCTCATCAAACTTGCAAAGCCAGCTGGTGAACAAATCCTGCGTCATCCACGCCTTTTTATTGGCTTTGTAGGTCACTGGCAGGCACTCTCGCTTTTTAAAGCAACGTGGCCTTGCCGATTTACCTATGACAAAGAGGCGGCGCTTGTCGCTCCCGTCCAAATTAGCGCAAAACAATACAGTTATGCGCTCCTTTGAGACCTTGCGGCCGGAGCAGGCCTCGCCTTTCAGCGCAAGCGTGCGGTTGGGCAAAAGGTTATAAAATAAGCCAGCTTCATCGGCATTATAAATGTCCCTGTCAGTATAGGTGGACAGCATACTCTTCAAGTTTAAGCGAAGCCAGACTTCGATAGACTCGTCGTCGACATCGCCGCTTTCTCCTCACACCACTTTGCAGCTGATGCCATGGCGATCTTTGAAACGCTGGATCCACCCGTTAAGTGGATTGAAGTCGTTGTGGCCTAAGAGAGCTCTGAGAGACTTGGCCTTTTGTTGGAGCATGGGGCCACTTACTGGGATGCTCTGAGCCCTAACTTCGCGGAACCACCTGAACAGCGCTGCGTCCACGTCTTCATATTTCGACGTACGTATTCTCTTCCGTGACAGGGAAGACGAATCTTGCTGCAGTTGCTGCTGCAGTTTGTCCTTGTTCTTGTAGATGGTCGACACGGTCGTGTCGGAAATGCCGTATTTCGCCGCCACCGACGCCTTCTTCAGCCCACTCTCGATGTCCCTAATAATGCATTCCTTAGTCTCCAGCGATAAGGCACGGCGTTTTTTCACGCCGCTTGAAGACGCCGCCGACGCCATGGCGACAGGAGCTTGACAACACACGTGCTCTGGGCTCTCAGACGCCAACTACGACACGGCGAAGCGCACACAACAAATGCAAAGAGGCAAAAGAAGGAGGTTGAAGAAAAAAAAGTAAAAAAGTACGCCACCGCTTCTGTCCCGCACTCCGCGCAGCGCTCACCCGGATTGGACGCTGCCACGGTGACGAAAACATGCTCCCTCCTTCCAAGGTCTCCCCGTCTCCCTCACTACTGTACCCTCTCTTCTCCTCCGCAATGCTTGCCTTTTCGCGGCCGTCTCCACGTGCGCACCTGCGCGCTCCCGCCTGCTCCCGCTCCCCCTCCCAACGTGCCGGCGCGCCGGGAACGCCACCGGCAAACCGTGCTCCGTTCACCGATTTTATGGTCGCGCACCTAAAAAGTCCGCGCTATAACCGGTATTCTCCTTCGCGCGCCTACGCATTAAACGGTCGGCCTATACATTGAGTTCTATGGGCGCCATATCGGTGGTCAAAAAAACCCACGTTATAACCGGTCCCGCGCTAAAAGCGGTTACGTTATAAGTGGTCTGCACTGTATCACGAACCGGCACACGCTCTCTTCGTCGTCGTCTTCATCTCCTGCTTCACTCCCAGAACACGTGCGCCGATTTGTCTGGCGTGGAATGCAATAACTCTGATGATGGGAGAGGGAACGAATTCAGAGAGATAATAAGAAAGAGAGAAATATATAGGAAGAAAGAGAGGATTGAATGCGAGAGAATGAGTACAGAGAGAGAGAGACAGAAACAGAGAGGAAGAAAGGGAGAAAGAGAGAGCATGTAGAGTATAGCAAGTGGTGGGAAAGGGAAGGGAGGGTGAGGAGGAGGGAAAGGAGGGCAACGCCACCAGCCCCGCTGCTTCCTCAGTCTTCGTACCACTAGTGCATAGATAATTGTCCCACCAGTTTTTTTTTCCCTGTTTCAGAGATGACAAAATATTGCGGGGGAAAATTGCTCGCCAAAAGTTAAAACATAAATTATTGTAGTTAATTTCTCATCGTGCTGTGTCAACCCCCACCCACCCACAACCTGCTCAGCGTGTCCCGCATTTCGCTAGTAGGATGGTGGTCACCCTGCCATAGCCTTGTCAGTCAGGTGTGCGTGATTGCGAAACTTGAATTTTTTCCGTGCTTCTTTCAGCATTGTATACAGAAGCTCATGTGTACTTCTTACAGTGTCAACGACAGTGTCACCCAAGCCGCCTGCAAGTCCTGTGTAGTGAGTAGCCATTTGCAATGCATTCACATACTCACCTTTCATTTATTTTTTTTTTTTCACAACACTCCCTGAAGGCGTAGACTTCTTAAAGCTTTGCTACATTTTACTGCCATTGATTTTTATTGGAAGAGCCTTCTGCTCTTCCTTTTAATGTGTGCAAATAGATTATGTGAGCTTTGCTGCCAATATTTTCACTGATATATATAGTGTAAGCACCAGACTTTCAGCCATTCTGTTTATCATCACGGTGACAAATACTGAAATTAGTGAAGTTTTCAGCTGACTTCATTACAATACAAAACATTCTCTCTTTTTTTTTTCAGTTTTTCTGGTGTAAAAAAGTTATATAGCCAGAGTGTTTAGTTATAACAGTGGGAAGTGCAGATGATGTGAATATAGGAAAGATACACAGAAAAGACAAAGCATGGCATGTGTGCCTTTTTACTTCATGTCCATGTCTTTAGCACTGTCTTGTTTTCAAATGAGTACTTGTCACTGTTTTCATGTAAGCATAATCGGAGAAGATATCAGAAAGTAAAACTGTGTCTATGGAAAATCTTGTGCATAGTTACTGTAGTGCAGAGGAGGAGTTAAAACTTTATTTGACCAAGGGATTTGGGCACGTACGTCCCAGGGTCCCCGCACGACCCCACTGCGCTATGCGTTCATGAGTTCATGCAGTTCCATGACGTGGGCGGCCCGGTCAGTGGCGATCTTCTGCTTGGCCGGGTCCGTCGAGCGCAGCAGGGTCTCTCATTCTTCCCATGTGGTCAGTGGCTCCGGGCCCCGCGGGGAGTGTCCGCCGGGCATTCCATGAGAATGTGGGTAAGGGTAGCGTGGGGATGAGTGCATTGAGCACAGGACGGGGCGTACGCTCCCGGGTAAATGCGGGAAAAGAAATAGGGGGAGGGAAGGGTGCGGGTCTGAAGGCGGCACCATAATATTTGGTGAAATTTTTTTTTTTTTTAGGGATCGGTGGGGTGGGGGGTATAGCTGGCGTTCAGCGCGGTATCAACGAGATTACCCAGTGTAGTGCGGAGACTTCTTCTGTGGTGTTTTGAGCAGTTCATTTTCTAAATATGTTTGAGCTGCAGTGGTGTTGCATCAACTTTTTGTTTCTTGCTCACTGGAAATGATGTGTGCAGTAGTACGCCAGGTACTACTCCACTCAAGGCGCAGCAAGCAGAAAAACAAATCGCGGGGGGGTGGGGGGGTGAAGGAAGGAATTTGGATAAATATGTGCACTAGGCAAATGAAAAAAACTGGATGCCAGCACTATAATAAAGAATGAGCACCATTCTTTACTATAGTGCTTTTTTTTTTATACAATGACAATGCATCTGGCCCCTCTGAGATGATAAGCATGTGCTTATCATCTGCCAGTCATGCTTGGCACTCAGAACACACACGCGGTGTGGTAGTGCCAGCCAGAGCAAGATTCTAGCGCTATGGTGACGCCAGCTGAAAGCACAGATTCGTCTTGCGACAGTCAAGGCTTGTCGGAGTTCGACTGGGCCGAAAGACACGCTTTCCACTGTTCGTGTTTCTTTCCATCGCGATAGTGCATGCTTGGTGAATAAACTTGTTCTATCTATGTGTATTGTTGGTAAAAACCAACTATACAAGTCATGCAGGAGATATATTAGAACATGCAAGAAATAACATACTTAATAAACTGTAATGTGCCTCTTAAGTTATGGTGCACATCAAATTGCACAAGCCTTAACACATACTGGATTTACATACTTCTGTCAAAGGTGTGACCCTTCCAGTTCAATAGATTTGCCTCTTTCATGTTGCACTTATTGGATCGTATTGTGAAGAGCACTATGCCTTCTATATTTCGGTATGCAAGGGCACAGCAGCTCATTTGTGCCACAGAGCGACGTCACTCTCGTCACAAAACATATTCAGAGCACTCGCAAACGGCCAGCAAAATTCACACAGAGGGACACTTGTGCCTAAATGTGCTCCTCGCCAATTTGTCAATGCATCTGAAGAAAAAAAGGCAGAAATGGAGGCTGAGCATGACTGCAAGCAAATGTAACCGACGCACTGTTCCACCCAATGCCATTAGGCTACGAGCGGCACAGTGTTGTCTACCCAGGAAAGAAATTGTCACCCAGGCAGCATTCTTCAAAGCGTGTCACTACTTTACGAAGTTCTTGAGGCTTTATTACAGCATTGACAAAGAAAGAAAAGTTAAGAAAAGTGCTTCTAAAGCAATTGCCATAAGGTGTCCGAAAATGGCCAAGCGTGCTTGAAAACAGAGGCAAATGCATGGTTCCTCTTTCTTCCAAGTTGGAGATGTGTCTGAATGGGTGCTGTTCAACGGTAACCATGAGAGATGCATGGTCTTTCTGTTTTAATGCAGATGTAGATATACACTAGTTTCAGTTTGCTGTGCCACTCTGAGAGCGTAGGTCCTCGAAACTGGAACTGCCAATTGTACGTAAAGATTGATCATTAAAAATTTGACAGAACTTAACGAGTGTTTAAGCATTCTGCACTGCATTTTTTCATTAGCTACCACATTTCTATTGATTCTGAGCAGCTATGCAAAGGCTCAGAACTCCTTTACTGGTCCTTTACTGTATCAACATTTTTAAATATACCAGTACAAATGAAGGCTTATGCAGTGTTTCCTGCTTGCTCTTATCCCATTGCCACTAGCGGCCCCATTGTGAGTGATGCCCGGCCCCAGAGGAGTCCAGCCAGCTACAGCCCACAGGTGAGGTCCTCTACCATGCACATCTGCACGCATTCATTTATTCGAGTGTTTTAACAGCGGAGCTGTTTAAGCTCGGAGAAACCCTGTTAGTCGCGAACAAAAATGATCATACGCAATCTTTTCGTCCTCTTCTTCATCTTCTGCTTCGCTCCCAGAGCACGTGCGCCGATTTGTCCGGTGTGGGATGCAGTCTGATGGGCAAGAGAAAGAAAAAGATAGAAAACAAATAGATAGAAGAAACAAAGCAATACACAAAGAGAAAGAAAGAAGTAGAGAGAGAAAGAGGTAGAAAAAGAAGAGGAAGTGAGAAATAGAGAGAGAAAGAAAGGGCAGTAAGAAAAAGAGGAAGAAACAGATCGAGAAAGAAAGAATTAGAAAGAGTGAGAAAGAGAAACAAACAGAGAAAGAAAGGAATGGAAATAGACACAAAAAGAGATAGAAAAAAAAGAGAAGAATAAAGAGAGGCAAGGAAGGCCGCCCAGCTCTGCGTTTCTTCAGGCTTGGCACCACTTGTGTAAAGCTTCCTTAATTCTTTATGCACAGTAAACGCTCGTCCCCCCACCCCCCGCCCTAAGTTTTTACAAAACCCCCCATTGTCTGAACTTGACAAAACGGAGATGTGCAACAAAATGAAGTTGTACTGGTCTTATGCAATTCTACAAATCAAGTTCAGTCTACTGCTTCACTGTTTAAATTTCCTATTTAGTTGTTGGCTAGAGTGCACCAAAATTACTCTGGCAAAAACTCTGTCTCTTCTAGATAAGCTGTGTGCACGCACTTTGCACGTTTAATCATTTATTGATTTTCAATGTACCTGTGGCTTCAAAACCAAGCAAAAGGGGGGGAAATGTGGTCTTTATTCTATTTTTTTTTTTTTTGTGTTGATTCAAGGCCTGTGCAAATGAAGAAATGGTAGCTACACACTTCTACGATGTCAACATGCTGCTGCAAGATTTTTGTCAATAAGTGGTGTAGCAATGAAGTTACAGGGGTTGAAACAACCATTTCGGCTGGTTTCGGTTTCTCATGAGGCCTCCCCACTCCTTTCCACCGCGCAGAGTGTAGGCTTAGCCCATCTTTGTGACTACACCCACATTGGTAACGTAACACTACGTCAGTGATTACGTCATCAGCGCACAGCTAACGACTGAGCAAAGCTTCCTCCACGTGTCGCTTGTGTCAGTTGCTGGCAGAAGGCACGGTGAGAAATCATGGTGCGAGGGACTGATGGGGTAAATAAATATGCGACACGTGCGACAACTGTGCAACCGAAACAGCATCACTGCACAGCTAAGGCGCAGTTTCGTAGTGCAGAGAACCAATCGACGAGGTCAGCGCGTTGCCCATGGAAACATTACGTCATTTAGCGGGCAAAGAGGACTGGTCAGCCACAGCAGGGGCCCGGGAATTGTTTTTTTGAAATAGAGCATCTGCGCGTTGCGCAGCACTGTGATATTTGCAAATTGTGGTTGCCGCTCCATTTGCATGAATGAGCGAGCTTGTTTCGGAGGTGTGAAAGAATGTCAGGGCCTGTTTACAGGCTCTTTAAAACCTGCCCTATGGCATCCCTGGCCAGAATGCTTCATGGCTATTACTGTTTACCACTGCCTTTGTAGCACGCCTTCAGAACTGTGTAGTAGTCATCCTTGACTGTGCAGATAGCCACAACGGTTTCATCCACAGAGACTGCAATAAACTTTTGTTTTTGCCCATAGTGATATGACTGTTTGCCTTCTCAGCAGCAAGGTCACTATCCACAATCACATTGCTAGCGAGTTAGGTTTCATCTTCAGCAGTCACAGCAAACAGTAGTTTTGTTTTCACTTGGTGCACGCAGATCGTGTGCATGTCTTCAAAAATGCGTGGACACTATCTATGATCGTTTCGCTATCAACCATCATTTCATCTGTAGCTCGTGTGGCTCTCAGTGGTGTCATTTTGACTCAGTGCCAATCTGTGCTCAGTGTCACAAATATGGCAGAAATTGTTGAGGCGTAAGAGCTATTCTGCCCTGGTGTGCATGCTGGCACCAAACTTGCTGGCTACATCACGATAGACGGACTGTTGCCAGCCAACTCATTGGCAAAAAAATTATCGTAATATGTAAATTGTGGTGGTAGTAGTAGTCAGGAAGGGTTGAAAAGCACATCTTAAGACACAGGTTAAGACACAGGTCAAGACACAGGTCATGCAGTGGCCACATTGGGAAGGAAGTCGTCAGATGATGAGAATTGAAGTTTGCACACTGCTTTTATGGCAGAATGAGAACAAGATTTGCATTTTCATTTGGTAAATAAAAGTATATTGATGCAGTAATAATTTTCATTTATTTGGATTTATTTCGCTTTCTTGCAGTGCCAACGAGGCATTGTGTAGGAAGGTTACATTCAAGATGACAAACAAACACACTGATAAATACAAAATAGCCAGTGTAAAGTTAATAAATTGCTGCAAAGCTGAAAAGCAAAGGACGAATGGGAACAATTTCAGTCAATACATAACAGATAGAAAAGAAGAGCTAATGAACATACGAAAAAATAAATTAAGCAGAAATTCTCATTTTTCAGAATCTACTTCCAATTGTAAATATAGAAGGTCAGTTGTGTCAACCAAATTTTCTTTTTCTAGAGCATTTCATTCGCCAATCGTGCGAGGAAAAAAGGAGTATCTAAGTGCATTAATAAGACATTGGTATGTACATATTTCTTTTTACTATGATCCCTCCAGATTCAAACGTAATGTGGTGATTTCAGATAAATATTCGTGAATGGCTGCATAACTGTGGTAAATCTGGAATAAAAATTTTAGGCCAAGGATCTTTCAACCTAATGGTAGCTGCTTCCAGATCACGATGTCACTGTTTCTGACACAAAAATTATCATTGCCCGTGATAAATCTCGCAGAGGGCTTCTGCACCCTTTCTATTTATCTGTAAGTAGACGAGTGTAAGGATCCCGTGCTACAGATGCATGCTCAAGTATTGGCTTAATATTAGTGAATTGTAATGTCTTTTAATGACTGGGGAACGTACTTGAAATGCCATTGAAAAAAATTACAGCATCTGCATGGCCTTGCCTGTTCTAATATCCACATGCACTGTCCATTCCACCGTATCAGTAATTGTCACAAGATACTCTTGTGTACTTCACTTTATCTGTCGCATAAACTTGTTCCGCATTCAAAAATTAAGTACTTTGTACTGTTGTTTTTGTTTTTGGTGAAAAGCATACGATAACACTTTGCTGCATTTAAATTTATCTTCCATTTATCACACTAAGAGACATTTGGTTGATTCGGACATTTTTTCCTGTCTCATGAAGCCCAAATTAATGAGATGTTACTGTGCCAAATTTATTTATTGTAGTATTCCATAATTACTCAGTTGTAACAGCAATTCCTTTTTAAAAAGCAATTTGCTAAAATGGACATGCCAGTTGAAATAGTGTATGAATCTGGTACCTCAGTGGGTGATATTCTGTCATCACTGACATAGTCTTCTCCACATATTAGCAATTTCTGCAAGGGAAAGGCACCATTCATGTCATACACGCTGTGCCATTATCACATACAACTTCTTCATGCATTGACTAGTTTGAAGTTCAATTTTATTATTTCCAAATAACACTTGTGTATACAGGAGAAGTCATACATAAAGAGGCCCCATTGTTGGGAACTGCAGTGGGACCTCTTGTTATTAGTTGCGTAAAAATATTAAGTTAAAAATATGGCAAATACAATTCGAAGACTAAATAAAATGGTTGTGTAAATCATACAATGTTTAAGCACAACACATTGCACTGTATTGCACTAGTATTTCCAAGAACCACTACCAAATCCTTGGAACGTTAGGCTTAGCAAGCATGGCCAAATAAGCAGCTGATCACGTTACTAACGACAAAACATACCTGATGCTTTGTCCTGAGCATGAGATGGCATAAAAAGATGGCTCATTGCACCATTTATTTGTTGCTGTCAGCGCAGTGGGCGAGTAGCAAGTGCAAGTTCGGATGAAAGCGGACGGATGTATCTGCACGGGCGCTGCCGTATCGATTTGTAACCACAGTTACCAGTGGTTACCAATACAATAAATAAAGGCATGCAACATAAATGCGAAGAAAAATAAACGTGGATTTCTTTTTTCCAAAAGAGCCAAGTCTACTTTAGCTGAAACGGAGGAAAGTGCAGTTTCTTGCTACTGACAATATGGGCGCGCTGGCTCCAACAATTTTTTGCCAGTGTAAATCTATATTGCAGCTAAAATCTATACAACCCATCATTGTCGGTGTTCAGGAGTAAAACTTCGATTTGGCTCTTATAGACTGAAACATTTCATTTGGGCTTGAATTAGCTCGTAAAAGAGGTCTAAATCACAGCGAATGAACGATATAGCAATATTTTGCGACAAATATAACAGCATCCTTGTGCTTTCATCGGTGCTGTTGTTTATTGCATGGCCATAATGGTGATGACTAGACTTGGAGAGCGAGTAGGTCTTTGCGAGCAAAAGGCGCACCATTCTGGACTTTCTGCAGCGTTTCCTCATTCTTGGCATCTATTGAATGCCCTCAAAAATGCTTCTGCTCTTCCTCTTTTCTTCTTCTTAGCTCGTTTTATGCTGCGCCGTTTCGGATCACTTCTTCTTCTTCAAGGAATAGATCGGTGCCCAATATCTTCATTTCAGTTGTCTTCTTTTTCAAATATACCGTCTTGGAGCGAAAGCAGGACATGATACTGTAGCGCTAAACTCGAGAAGAAACACTAAGAGATAGAAAGGATTAGGAAAGTCGGCCTTTTACTATTTATATTCAAATCTTGCCCTACAATATTATGTCCTTCAGTAAGTAACAACTCGCCCAAGAAAAACTAATTGTGGAATAAAAGCACGATAGGAAAGCAACTAGGACACAAATGAAACAGATTGGATGCGGCCATGTTGGTTGTCTTGGTCACGATTGTTCACGCAGCGCTGGTTTAATGGATCTGGCTCAGTTTGATTCAAACAGATGCAGGATTTGGCTCGTTTTTTATTCAAAACTGCCTTTTTAAGTTCATGTTGCAATGAGAAATTGCCCCATTTTGATTATAATTGTTTTAAAAGGGAAAGATACTTCGGCGCACTTTACGCTCCCGTGAAATTTAGCCCAGTTTTGGTTTCTGGATTTGGCTCTTTTAGGAAAAAAAAGCCACATAGGGCGTATCGATATGACGTAACTTATGCAAAACAAGCGCAAATGTCTCAACCCTCCCAATTGTAATATATTAATTATATCTGGAACTATGTTTTGCTGTGCAAACATATGCTTGCTTACACCCCGCAGCTGTAGTAGGGCTGAACGGTAGTGTTGAGTTGGAGTATAGTAGTGTTAGGATTAGCAAGACTATTCCTACCAATAATAAAAAGCAGTTGTGGGTTTTTAAGTAGCTGATAAATAACAATGCTTTGGTTGTACAAGATGAGCCTACCTATAGTGAGCAGATTTAATTCGGTGAAAATGGGAGTAATATGAGCGTTTTAAGAAGCAAATTTGATGACACAGACAGAATTACTTTGGATAAGCTGCAAGGGGGCTAGTATATGACGGCGATATTAAAGACCCCAAGAACTGATACAGTAATTTAGATGACTAAACATAGAAGCATAATAAAGTGTTAAGAGAGTGTGTTTTTGAAAGTAGTGCTTGGCCTTTATAAGCACCCTTATGCCATAAGCTGTGTTCCTTTTTTAGAAGTGTACATGTATATTAAATTTTAAAAATGGGTCTAATTGAATGGCTGAATATAAACATTCCTTAAATGGTAATGTTGCATGGGTTGCCATGTATACTGGATGAAGGTTAGATTGAAGTTTATTGTGTGAGCCATAAACCATAAACTTTGTTTTTTGAGGGTCAATAAGCAATTTGTTATTTTTATACTAGGTACCAACGTTTCTAGAACCACTTCATTTTGAAAACTCAGCTCTGTTGCTTGGCTCCGCCGCAAGTGGAGGTGGCGAGTGGCGCTGTAGTCGCGTCAGGTTCCAGCATGTTGCGTCGGTGCGGCCAGTGCTACCGTATCGACGTGCCGGATCAAACGCGTTGCTGTGTTGTATGGACAAACAAATAGCCCTGATTTAGTAGTATGCAACAGAAGAGGTTACACATGCTACGCGTCTGCAATATCGACATGTTTTGTGCCCTGTGCACAGCGGGAATTCGGACAAACAAATGACCGAAGTGCTTTTGGGCTCCGCGTGATCAGGTGGAATGCAAAACTAATCGCAAGTTCATTAGCAAATGTACTGTAGAATTGCTGCTTACCGGGCCAGTTGATTCATACTGAACTTAAAAAAACCAGTGAAAAAAGACACAAACAGTGAGTTGGGGCAAATTTGGTTTTTCATCCTCTTTTTTTTTTAACTTTGCTGAAAGCATGGTGCATGTGTTAGCTGTTTTGGTTGTTTTAGGCAAGTGTGGTTTTCAATTATGTTTGAGTTGCTGGTCCAGCATGGTGTTGTGTCTACCTTCTTTCGTGTTTGCGTCTTTCTTTCGCTGGTGTTTTCAACTATATTATTTAATGAGCAAGTCATGAAAGATAGGAAATGGCTCATTTCATGAAAAAAATATTGGTCTGGAATTCTTGTAAGTGCAGTAAGTAACCATGCAAGCCTTTCAATTAAACATGTGATTTATGCATATTTTTTTAGATACACTATCGTGCTCTATAATGTACCACTTATCACTTTCATGTATTGGTTTTTTGATGATGGCTTTCAGCTAATTCCAAAGCACCAAGTTTGGGAAAGCTGATGATAACACCAGTCTATATTGACAGCAGGGGCGAGGCCAGAAGTTTAATTCAGAGAGGGGGGGGGGAGAAAAAGGAGGGAGGTTCCCCATTATGTTATGCTGGATCTCATGCCTGTGTGTGTATGTATGTGTGCATCTATATATATATATAATATATATATATATATATATATATATATATATATATATATATATATATATATATATATATATACATGCATACATACATACACATACACAAAATGAAAAATATGGGGAGGGGGCTGTGGAAATACTGAACACACCTCCTGGCTACACCACTGATTTACAGTCAAGGTACATGTGAGTAATAATTGCAGGAAAAGTGTATTAATTGGTTTATGGGGTTTAACATCCCAAAGGTAATCAGGCTATGAGAGATGTTGTAGTGGCGGGCTGCGGACAATTAAATTCGACAACCTGTAGTGTCTTAACGGGCAAAGGTATAGCACAGTACACGGGCACCTAGCATTTGCCTCTATCTAAATGCGGACACTGCAGGCGGGATAAAAGCCATGCCTTTAGGGTCAGCAGCCGAGCACCTTAACCTATGTCACCGCGGCGGCTTCATTGAAGTGAAAGCTGACAAACTGTAGGCCATACGAAGAACGTGCATTGCCACTGCAGTAGAGAATAACTTGAAGGGGGGGGGGACAAAGAGAGAACAGAAATAGTTGAAGGGATGTCGTTTCAAGACAGTAAAAATACAATTAGGCTGGAACATAACAGTGCAACGTTAATGTTTGGTGTTCATGCACATTTAAGGCAGCAGAAAGCAAAATTGTTTAAAAAGAGAAAATAATAAATGTCTAAGATTTAAAAATGAACGAAAGAAGGGTTTTTTGTTAGACATAACATTAATTACAAGCAACAGACAATCAAGCCAAGGAAAGTATAGGGGACTTTATTTGTGGTAATTATAATATAAATGTGAAGAAAATAAAGCAGACGAAAAGACAACTTGCCGCCGGCAGGGACCGAACCTGCAATCTTCGAATAATGTGTCCAATGCTCTACCAATTAAGCTACGGCGGCGGTCATTCCCCTGTGCACTTTATGGGGTATATATATATATATGTGTGCATTTAAACCTGTGAGTGTTAGTCAGCGCTGCTTGCAGCCATGACGGTGAGTGTGGAACACTCTTGTGCCCGTTTGCATCACGTAGCACGTGATTTTGTTACGAGCTGGCAGCGGACCAATAATCCCTCGCATACTACCTGAAGGCATGAAGTCTGCCAGACCCTTGCTATAAATGAATGAAAGAAGGTGAATTTCAAGGGCTTGTTTTCTTTGTTAGACACAACATTAATTACAACCAACAGACAGACAAGCCAAGGAAAGGTAGGGAACATTATTTGGAGTAATAATGAAATAAATGTGAAGAAAGTAAAGCGGACAAATAGACAACTTGCCGCCAGCAAAGACCGGACCTGCAACCTTCGAATAACGCGTCCGATGCTCTACCAATTGAGCTACGGACTTTGTATCATTGGAGCGTACTACAATGGCAGTTGTCTGGGAAAGTGATTAATGACTTAACACCAGATTAGGCCTGTTTGAGTACAGCTATCAGAGGTCTTGTGTTACTTTGCTGTATCCGATCACCTGTTTCTAATATAGGAAGCCTATTGTGCAAATCAGTTCTTATGTGCATTTGTCACATATTTCTTTTCTTGATCGGCCACAAGCTGCTGCCATGATGGTTACGATTTGCATGTAGGAACACGTCATGCCTGTGCATAATTTACGTCAGAAGGGTGAATTTATGATTGCAAACCAAAGGCTGCACCTGCCAATGAGAAAAATCTCGTTATTCTTTTTTTCTGTGAAGCAAGGCTGTCAGCACACAGCAGCTTGAGGAGTGTGTTATAGTTAAGTGGATTATATGGGCAAAGTATGTTGTTTTGAACAAAGGCCTAAATCCTTCTATTCGCATCATGTTTGTCTCACCCAGTTCTTTGACTTTCATCCTGCTTCCTAGCGACAAGCCTGATAAAATGCTTGCATAGACACGTGTATTTGTGCAGAGTTTACTCTGATATGTGTGTAGTAAAGTATGTGTGTCTTACATTGAAAAGTGCTTGTTTTCCAGTATTACAGAGATAAATAGGTTGACTACTTTAAGCAAAACACCAAGGCTTTTGCGAAATGAAGTGTGCCTGTGGTAAAAAATAGGAAGTTATTGCTCCTGGTTGGAAGTATCCAATTGCCTTAGGCATTAGTGTGGAGGAAGAGGAAATGAATGTGGGCACCTGTTTCTATCTTTTTCTTTCATACATCTGGACAGGTATTAATGCTGAACAAAGGTTAGAGCATTCCTGATATTAACTTTAAAAAATGTTAGTGTGAATGAACTGCAGTTCCTAATGTAGTTATCAATAGGATATGAATGGATTACTTATGACACAGGTGGGCAGACTTTGGTTATATTTGGTTGAAACTATGTCAGACAGACAGGCATTGTGATGCGGATGCGCAAGGATACAGGAGACAGAACGCCAGCATTAGCCACAACTTAAAAGTTATTTCTTCCTCATTTTACCGTTTTGGCCAATGATGAACCCTCAGTTTAATTTTCACTGCAGTTTTTGATGGGCAGATTCAGGTTACTGTCTCTCACAGGGGCTTTTATCTAGTGAGATCATATGTGGAATGCAAAAAAAATTCAAGTGACTCGGAAAGAGAAGATCTGGCTTATCAATGCCGGAAAGGAATGCTTGAAACGTGCAACATTTTTAGCACAGGTGCCACCACTAGAAAGAGGGGCACTGCTGTTGGCAGGATGCGACTTGAGGGATCAAGTGAACGCAGCTGCTGTGATGGCCATGTCAGAAATCGGGAGTGGGCTAAAAACCAAAGTTTTGACAATGTCGTGTAAGCCTAGACGCACTGTGATTCACAGCGGAGCTATAATAATGAGATGTAAAGCGTTAAGGGATTCAGGAGAAAAGACTGAACAGCATGGGTCTGTGGGCAGGAATGTCCCCTATATTCAGAAAGAAAGTATATTCAAACAAGTGTGAAGACGTTTGTGTGACAGTGTTGCCTTTGTCCTGCTTATAGTATATACTGACCTAAAGCCCACAGTATGGTGAAAAAGAAAAACAATGTATATTGCAGCTTAATTGAACAGTTGCACTGACATTCATGCACAGTTACTCGCTTCAAATCAATGCAATTGATGCATTGAGGCATTGTTGGCTTTGGCGGTGCCAACATCATGATACACAATTATGTTTCACAGTGTGTGCCCTTGGAAGTTACTTATCTTTCACATAAACGGATTTGTCCGACATCAGTGCTGTGAATTCAAAGCTGGTGTGCGTTGCATTTTGTAGAGAAATGGCACCTGTGAAGCATTCAGTGCTTTAGTTTGCTCAGGGCCATTTTTTTTTTTTGGCAGCAGAAAAAAAGGTTTCTCATTTTGAGGGTACTTAGAAGAGTAGCCATGAGTTAAAGCCAGCAGGCAGAGCCCACCACATTACCCCTCTTTCTTTGCCTAACCTAACCTCATCTGCAGTCAACACACACATAGTTGACTGGTGCTTTACATGCATGTCAGGAGTTTATGGGCACATTAGCAGTCTTTTTTCACAGCAGTGCTACATCACAACTTGAACTTGTCATTGTATGAAGAAAAACTGGTGTACCAAGGTAATGAGGTTACATACGATAATTTCTGGGTCATTAGCATTCTGGCAGAAAAATTATGACAAGTTTTGAGTGATAGTTGTATTTCCACAATTCTAGCGTGCCCCCAATTGTAACGCACAGGTAATTTTACATTAGGAAAATTGAAAAAAAAAAAAAATTTAACTTGCCGATTCACTTTTGAGTCCGATTGTAACACAAACACAAATTTGGGGGCTACCTTCAGCAAAAGAAAATTGCGTGTTAGAATCGCGCAAAAACAGTACATCCTGTGTATAGTGGAAAAATTTCATTGCAGAGTACAAGCACATGTGTGCTTTTTTAAGGAGATTCGAGCTCTGAGTGATGGCTGAAGTCTTTACAGTTCTTTGCTGTTTCTATAACTTCCAACTTTTCCTGAAATCTTAGGGAAGTTTATGAATATGGCCTCATTCTGTCCTTGTATGAATGAGTTGTCGAGTATTACGGAAAATAGTTTACGTTTAGGAAAGTTTCTTGAAAGGTGTTGAAGGGTGGGGCAGTGCAAGATTGCGATATATTCATATACGGAAGAAATTGTGATATATGTGATACCCTTTTGTGCCAGCACATGACTGCATATACTTGGCTGCTTGAAGCAATTCACTTAAATATATAAAGAAGCGTCGACAGCTAAAATTGCCGAAAAAATATCACAGTGATTTAAAAGCAATGTTTAGCTTTTCAGTGTCTGCTGTCCCTACTGCAGTGCTGCTTGTGTGCTGTGTCTAAAGGTAAACTGTAGTTAATTGAATGTGTGTGTATTCCAGAGTATGTATGGTACTTGCACAGAAAAAAATAATGTTGCTATCTCTGCCTTCAGGTTTGTGAGTTATTTACAAATTTTAATGTTCACGGGTAGACAGTCTCACACTACCCTGATCTTGTAGAAAAGGCATTGCATTGGAACTGAATATGCTGAGTGAGTGAGGTCATCTGGCTTCAATTTCAGGGTCGTCGCAAGGAGAGCCCCTTGATGACATCAAGTGCTTTGCACGTGGACAGCTGCGAGCCGATATCGTAAGCCTCAACTTGTCTCGATTGTAAAGATACTCTTCTTGCTTCACACTGTGTTACTAGGTCAGTTTCGAAAGCCTGATTTGAAGCACCGGGGCAGCGTGACCCATTCCCATGGCCTGATGTGTCCATTTGGAAAAAAATCACTCACGCATGCCATTTCATAGTGGAGATGAGTTGCAACTTACTGTCTGTGTGCATCTTCTGTATGGAGCAGGTACCGTGTGCTGTACAGCTACCGGCCTCAGCACGAGGATGAGCTGGAGCTTCGCGAAGGTGACACAGTGCTGGTGATGGAGAAGTGCGACGATGGCTGGTACCTGGGCAGCTCTCTGCGCACAGGCCTCTTCGGCACCTTTCCAGGCAACTACGTCGAAAGGATATAAGGTGGGCCCATTACTCACTTGACAGACTGTGCAAGGAGCATGTGAGTCATTCATTTCAAAGCGTTTATTAGTACTTATAAATGCGTGAATTTCAAAGTGTCGATGACATCAGTGTTTGAGGTAATCACGTAGGGTTTCCCCAGCACGAGTAGAAGGTTGCTAGGGAGATTCTCAAACTCGGTGTGCGACATATACGCCAATTTTTGCTGTGCTTTATCGTCTTCCTGCTTGTTATGGCAGTTGAGATACGAGTTGTCTGCAGCGAGTTCCGTCTGGTTGTTTCCCCCATCAGATCTAGTGACGCAGTGTCGGCGAAGCGTAGGGGGAGGGGCATTCGCTCGCTTGACGAGGCGGCCCTGGAGTCTTCCGCAGGTTTCCGAAACGTTTTAATCTATATTTAGTTAAATATTGCGATTACTTCTTGGTTATTTCTGTTGATTATATTATTTTGGATCTTGTTCGTTCATTTTAACTCTGTTTTGAGCGCTGCTAGCCTTGTCATCGTCTGTATTGAGCGCTTTAGTGTGAGCGTGATCACACCGCATGAGATGCATGGATGGACAACAAGCCGGGCCCCTAAAAGTGCATCGCACTTAAAAATCCCCCCATACTGCAGTGAAGTAGCCATCCTTGCATTATCATAAAGCAGTGCCATGAAGCCAACTTACATACCGGTGTCCGCACTAAAAATATGGTGATTAATTAACAAGTTTTATATCGAATTGTATGATATATTGAACTAATTCCACTATTTTTTTTTGTGAGTTCTCTATATCCCGTGCGGGTTTGACTGCATTGGGTATCCCACTACGGTGTGCCTCATCATCGTATCGAGGATTTGGCACGTTATGCCTTAGAATTAAATTTTTTTTGGAACAACCCTAGTGGTATTGTGGACAATTTTTGTATAGTGTCTCGTCTCGCAAGAATATTAGGTATTCCAGAAAAGCCCAGCAAAAGGCTTGGAGCTTACTCAAATCAGCGACTTGAAATCAGTGACAGAGTTGGTCGCAAATGCTGAAGCTCACTCCAGTTGCAAGGGTTGCAGACACTGGCAAATGATCGCTTCTGGTCAAAAAGTGACTGCTTTGGATCAATAACTTGCTGCTAAATTTCGAAATTCATCACCATCGTCACTGTATCTTATGTACATTGCAGGACGAAGGCCTCTTCCAATGGTCTCCAACCCACCCTGGTGCTTCACTAACTGATTCCATTTTACGCCTGCAAAATTCCTGACTTTCGTCACTGCGCCTAACGTTTTGTTGTGCTCAGCCGTGCTTCCCATCTCTTAGTATGCATTTCGACTCCCTAATTGACCATTGGTCCTGTTCCATTTCCTTCAAGAGAGTTAGTTGCTTGTTGGGCAGTCAATTTCCTTCTCTTAATACCTACTAGGACATCGGCTACCCCTATTGGTTCTCCAATCCACTCTGCTGTCTTCCCATCTTTTGGAGTTACACCTATCATTTTCGTTCCATCGCACACTGTGTGGTCCTTAGCCTCTTCTCGAGTTTCCTGGTTATTCTTTAGGTTTCTGCCTCATATTTGAACAGCAAGCCAAGACAGTCACTTTTCCACCGAAAGCAATCGTTTTTTGCTAATGTTTACTGCCACTCCCTTGCTGACTTCAGTGGGCTAGAACATTTGCAGTCTCTTTGAGCATGATCTCACTTCATGTGCTGAAAGACACTTACGCCATTTCTGTCTCTCCGTTTGTTAACAGGATGCCACAACAGGTAGAGGCACGGAGCAGAAGGTGATGTCTCCACTGGTCGCCAACCATTGCACCTCTCAAGCACTGCACTGTGCCATGAAGCTTACCTGCAGCTGATGTTCACGGCTACCTTTGTTCTTTCTTGGTTATTTGCCTTTTTTTTTTTGCCTCGAAACGGTCAGCGTACTTGTAATGGCCCACGAGGGTGTCTTAATTGCCATCCCGTTGGTATCAGACATCTTTGAGATGTTATCTTCATGGCCGTACATTGGGTGCCTCTTGTAACTAATTCTTGAACCGACTGTGGTCACTTTAGCCTAAGAGTTGGAAAAAGTAATCATGAGTGCATTCTAGACTAGGTGAGAAACTCTAGTAGGGCATAGTATAACTGCAAAAAAAAAAAGAAAAGCTGATAGGCTGTACTTCAATAGTTTAGGTATGGTTTTTTTCTTTTCTTTTTCTGTATAATTATTTGCAAATGCTGTTTTTTTTTAGAACATTTATGTCTTGTTGATGTTGAAGTTTTGTTTTAATTGTTGCTTTTGAACACTTATATCTTTTTTTGGACAGCTTCAAAGTAAGGGGTGGCACGCGACTGTTATTGCTAAGGTGATTTTTGTCCATGTCACTCAGAAGGCCACTCATTTTTATTTCAGCCTCTGCCGACATAAACGTACGGGTTCCATCTCATTACGACAGAGCAAAGACTGTACTGACCAGCAGTGGCATTTTGCAGCTTTGCCAATCATTAGCCAAGCTACAGCGAGCAATTGTGCAACACATTGCACATTTACGGCGTTTTCCTGTGCATTCTGTGCTATCTCCTGCTTCCATCTTCGAACGATTGTGAGGCATTTGTTGATAGTCTGCTTGTGCTAAAGCACAAGTAAACATACTTTATTTTATACTAATTATCAGTTGAGAGTGAAAAGCAGCATTTTCTTAATGAATAGTTATAGCTTGTTTGCCGCGCTTCAGTACGGTAGTAGGCATTAGATTGTCTATTCAGAATAGGTACTGTGAGACCTCAGCCCCATAACTGCAATGGCTGCTGTTCTTTGTTCTGATTTTTATTATTATTACTACTAAATTTTTTGATAAAGAAAGCCCTAGGCATAATCACTGAGAGTCCTGATAGAAATTTGTCATTTACAGGTCACAAACTTTCAAAGATTTTTAGCTATTTTGCACTCCTCAACATCTGTGAAGGCTTTTCAAAAAAAAAAAAAAGAATGGGTACTTGTACTTTAGCACCCTGCTGTGGCATTTTAATGGCAGCATGTATAATGGAGATGAGGCATGGTTACAGTGTTGTGTTATAATTCAATGTTTTCATCGAATTTGTTTCAAACTGCCATTGCTTATGTCATGACTTCACTTAGGTTTACTGCATCGTTGCCAGGCATGCTTGCAGCACAGTGGAGAATTAATGGTGACGTACAGGTCACAAAGATGCTGGCATTTCCTACAAAGTTTGGCTATCACTTGAGTGGGACGACATCTTTAGTTAGTACAGAAGCAGTGAAGTACAGAATCGTCTTGTTGAAAAGGCTTGCGCATCTTTTCCAAAAAACATGGTGCAAGATTATTTTTTATGAAAATTTCAAAGGCACTTCATTAAATGCGTGAAAAGGGTAACACTAGCCTTCATGCAGTTCAGCCTTGCATTGGCTGTGATGTTTCATCGCCACTTTCGTGGCATTTGCATGTGAAGTCTGTTGAGCGCTCTTTTTTTTTTTCTTCTATTCATGTTAAACGCTTTTTACCATTATTTTAGTTTTATTCTTTTGTTGTTCAAATATGGGCATCATGTTTACATCAGGACAAAAAAAAAAAACAATCTTTCTTTTTAACCTTTGCACAAATGTACCACGTCACATCTTGTAGAACCTGATATTATGTAGCAACCCCTCAGGCACACTTCTGTATCCAATTTAGTACTTTTATGTTGTGGGTTATTACAGCATCCTCTGTTAAAAATTATTTCTGCTTTTATTCTTTCTTTAAAGAATAATGTTGTGATACTTTACAGTAGTGGCTTGTAAGGCATTTGGAAGATGTGTATGTGTCGGTTGCAGAATGTTTAGGGCAGCTTTTGTGACACCTGTTTTAAAGCTTCACACAAACGCCGAGCTCTTTGAGCTGAAGATGTTTGTTCCTGGCTGCTGTCTGTCTCTCTCTGAGTGTTTTTGTAAAGCACCACACAGAAAGAAAATGTTGAATTTATATGAGGTAGCTTTCAACAGAGCATACTATTGCAGTATTCTGTCTAAGCCAAAGACACAGTCTTTACACAATGCTAACCATCTTGTGATTCTTGTTGGCAGTTATTGTGAAGCTTCCAGATCAAGCAAACGGTTGTGTTCTCATATGCCTTCCAAGCTACGCCTGTGGTTTAGCCACATACAGCTTTGTACAGTGGCAGCCTTTGCACAAAATATTTTGTCAAGGAGTATTGCTTGAATGTCTGAGGGTTAATGTGCACACGCATATACCTTGTGCATTTGGCTTGTCATGTTTGCACAGACTGGTAGATAACTTCTCAGTTCACTTATGGATTGTGTATCTTTTGTCTGTGGTGGTTTCAGTGCTGCGTACAGAAAAAAAAAATCTGGTGCTGACAGCATTGTATAAGCCTGGTCATATGCACGCACACTTGGGCCAATTAGTGGTAAATTTCTAATTTTGATCATATGTTGAGTATCGTTTTGTTTGTAGAAGAACTGATAGCTGGGCCAGTTGGTGATAATACTTGAACATGTTTAACACAGCGCAACGACGACGAGGACACAAGAGAAGAAGAGACAAACCACAGCGCTGACTCGCAACTGAATATTTTATTAGAAGACAAGAACGAAAAAAAGGGGGACACTTCAACCCTACACCCATGTGACACACAAAACCAATGAAACGGCAAGTCAGCTGACATCCTAAACAATAAAGAGCCTCACGCAGACCACGTGTACTCTCCAGCACCAGAGAAGTTAAGATATCGTGCTATCTAGAAACCTAACCTCGCTATCATGTAGGGCAATAGAAGGCACACTAATGCACTGTTCTCCCCTTTTTCTGATATTATAAGCTTCAATTATTTCTCGTGTAGTTTGATCTCGGTTTGTCGATAGCACTTCAGCCTCATGAAAGATGGGTGCGCAAAGGCACTGCGCAACATGCTGGGACACATGTGAGTATACATTCCCTTGCAACGAACGCCTGTGTTCCATCAATCTAACGTTAATGCATCTACTCGTTTGGCCTATGTATACACGACCACATGAAAACGGCAAAAGATACACGATACCCTTCCTACACTGTACAAAAGGAGTCACGTGTTTGACCCCACAGCCATCTTTAACGACTCCTGACACGCGGTTCTTAAGCTGTCGTTCAACAATCCCACAAACCTTATTCAACTTATTAGGCGACGAAAAAACTACACTTACTCCAAAACGGCTGGCCACATTCTTCAAGTTGTGGGATAGTTTGTGTATGTACGGAATTACTGCTGAAGATTTCCTTTGCTCTGGACCTAAATTAGCTGTGATATTGTTTACGTTTTTCTTAACTCGCTTGGTCAATTTGTGAACAGTTTGCCGGATGATAGTGTCCGGAAAACCGGCGTCTGTTAGCCTCGTCACCTGTTCCGAGAAGCTGGCGCCCATCTGGTGAAAACAAGACCTAAACAGTGCAGAGCGCAAACATGAAAAAGCAATACCATTCTTAATAACTTTCGAATGGCCTGAATTAAAATTTAGGAGCGGTTTTGCTGAACGAGGGCTATACTTCCAACACACATGGTCACTGTGTACTTCTAATTGGATGTCTAAAAACTGTAGGCGGTTGTTTTGAGGTAACTCATGGGTGAAATCCAAGCCAAGACCACATTTTTGGAAAACATGGATGACGTCAGGTACTATTTGTTCAAAATTGGATGCCTGAACAAAGACAAGAAAATCGTCAACATATCTAATTATTTTGAACGCTAGGCCGTTGAGACACTCCTGAACAGAACTATCTACCCTTCCTAGAAAAATGTTACTTAACACAGGAGCAACTTGTGAGCCTATGCACACACCAGAACGTTGTAAGTAAAGGCTACCTCCCCATTCAACAAATGTTGAATTCAAGTAGAAAGAAAGAATCTCCAGAAAACTGTTAACAGAAATACCTGCAGTGTTACAGAAACTCGCTTCGTCATTACCTTCCGTTATACATAGTCTGACACTTCTCATCAGCTCATCATGGGGGATATTATAATACAGGTCACAAACATCAATACTAAAAACATTACAGGAGCCAGGGTTGGATCTATCCAAAAATTCCACAAGTTCATCAGAATTACGTACTGCGAAGGGATCATTAATTTGTAGCGCCTGTAAATTCTTTTTCAGGTAGGCCGATACACTACTTTGCCACGTATCTCTTTCCGTAATAATTGCTCGGAACGGAATCCCTGGTTTGTGCGTCTTCGCAGCAAAAAATAAATCTAAATGCAACGCCTTCGCTTTCTTCACCGATGCAACTGTAAGTTCCAGATTATGTTTCTGAAGAATAGCAATAGCCCTTTCCTTCACTTTGGAAGCCTTTTTGTCCATTTGTTTAAAATTCTTATTTACAGCTGCCCATGCTTTTGTGTGCATAGGCTCACAAGTTGCTCCTGTGTTAAGTAACATTTTTCTAGGAAGGGTAGATAGTTCTGTTCAGGAGTGTCTCAACGGCCTAGCGTTCAAAATAATTAGATATGTTGACGATTTTCTTGTCTTTGTTCAGGCATCCAATTTTGAACAAATAGTACCTGACGTCATCCATGTTTTCCAAAAATGTGGTCTTGGCTTGGATTTCACCCATGAGTTACCTCAAAACAACCGCCTACAGTTTTTAGACATCCAATTAGAAGTACACAGTGACCATGTGTGTTGGAAGTATAGCCCTCGTTCAGCAAAACCGCTCCTAAATTTTAATTCAGGCCATTCGAAAGTTATTAAGAATGGTATTGCTTTTTCATGTTTGCGCTCTGCACTGTTTAGGTCTTGTTTTCACCAGATGGGCGCCAGCTTCTCGGAACAGGTGACGAGGCTAACAGACGCCGGTTTTCCGGACACTATCATCCGGCAAACTGTTCACAAATTGACCAAGCGAGTTAAGAAAAACGTAAACAATATCACAGCTAATTTAGGTCCAGAGCAAAGGAAATCTTCAGCAGTAATTCCGTACATACACAAACTATCCCACAACTTGAAGAATGTGGCCAGCCGTTTTGGAGTAAGTGTAGTTTTTTCGTCGCCTAATAAGTTGAATAAGGTTTGTGGGATTGTTGAACGACAGCTTAAGAACCGCGTGTCAGGAGTCGTTAAAGATGGCTGTGGGGTCAAACACGTGACTCCTTTTGTACAGTGTAGGAAGGGTATCGTGTATCTTTTGCCGTTTTCATGTGGTCGTGTATACATAGGCCAAACGAGTAGATGCATTAACGTTAGATTGATGGAACACAGGCGTTCGTTGCAAGGGAATGTATACTCACATGTGTCCCAGCATGTTGCGCAGTGCCTTTGCGCACCCATCTTTCATGAGGCTGAAGTGCTATCGACAAACCGAGATCAAACTACACGAGAAATAATTGAAGCTTATAATATCAGAAAAAGGGGAGAACAGTGCATTAGTGTGCCTTCTATTGCCCTACATGATAGCGAGGTTAGGTTTCTAGATAGCACGATATCTTAACTTCTCTGGTGCTGGAGAGTACACGTGGTCTGCGTGAGGCTCTTTATTGTTTAGGATGTCAGCTGACTTGCCGTTTCATTGGTTTTGTGTGTCACATGGGTGTAGGGTTGAAGTGTCCCCCTTTTTTTCGTTCTTGTCTTCTAATAAAATATTCAGTTGCGAGTCAGCGCTGTGGTTTGTCTCTTCTTCTCTTGTGTCCTCGTCGTCGTTGCGCTGTGTTAAACATGTTCAAGTATCGTTTTGTTTGTCATAATTGTCTTGAGCACTGCATCACTGGCATCATAGTTGCAATTGGCATGAGGGCTGATAACAGTGTAACGGAATGAAATGGAAGAGAGTCTTTGTAATATTTTGGTGCTGCTTAAAATGAACCTGTCATACTGCATTTTCTCTCTGACACACAAATCAAAGTAGAATGCTTATCACCTCATGCAACCTGTCTCGATTTTATCTCTGGTGATATTTATTAAGGATCACCAGAAACGGGTGAGAAAAAAAAAATTAGCCTTTAGAGTGCCTTGTGTTGCTGCAGAATAATGCCCAACATTACCTATGCCATGTGCTGTCATACCAAACATGGTATGTTTGTATAGAATCATTTGTGCTTAGATTGTTTGGTTGGATACCAGCCATGTGTAGAGGTGTTTGGTCACTGCCTCTGTGTTTTGAGGCCTGTTTGCATTAACGCTGTGAATGACGAGAATAGAAGCAACATTGTTCATTAAGCTAGTCATTGAGTTGTTGTCATAGCCTAAAGGCCTCTGGTATTTTTCCTGATAAAAGCTGCAAAGTAAAAACTATCCAGGGGAGTGCCGTATTATGTGAAAATGGAAGTCAAAGCTTTTAAGTAGAGTTCCATAGCCTAACATAAATGATTTTATGTTGAGCCTAGGCTTTACTGCTTGTGTGTAAGCCTTGGTGGCTCGGCGAGACTGCGCACCGTGGTAGTTCCTCTATGAAAAACACAGGCACATAGAAGAGAGTATTTATGTCTATTCATACTGTCGCAAGTATTATTTTGCGCACTTGATTGCCAGCTATTGGTGGCATTTAACAGTACAAATAATAAACGACTTCACAACTTCGCACAAGCACTGTTTGATTTCTCTACAGAGTACTATGCATGTGGAGGAAAGTAGCTGTGACGCACAAGAGGGGGAAGTTGTTTGCTGGGTTGAATGCATCAGCAGGCAAACTTTGAGTATTTGGAATGTGCTGTATCATCTCTCAAAGAGGTGCTAAGGTCGTGAAGTGCTTATTTTACGTGAATATTGCATGAAGCCATTGCGTAACATTTACTCTTGCTTCATTTATATATTTTTAAAAGTATGAATGAGTACTAGAATATTAAAGCCTGTTAAGTTACTAGCAGTTTTCTGCAACACTCATTGTTTGCAAAAAAAAAAGAAAACAGTGTGTTGTCAGGTTTGGCCCACAGATATCTGTGGCTGCAGTCCAAATGTAATAGGAACATTTATTTGTATGAACATTTGGTGTGCTTTAGAATCTGCCCTTTCTCTACAGACAATACGAATGGGCAGGGAAAACTTGCATCAAGTGCTCCAGCTGTGTTTGGAATTCATTTTGTGTTTCAAATATTCGCACATTATGGTGGACAGGTATCCCACATGGTGAGCTGCTGAGATGGTTCATCTGGGAACAGTTCCAATTGCACTATATTTCTGACTGTTTTTTTTTATTACAGTGCAGTCTCATCTTTAAGGCATAATGCCTGAACACACATGATTGTGTAATTGAGTGATACTAATATATAACTGCTGCATTTACGTGCCTAATATCCTATACTATTCACATCACTTGTCATGAACGTATCACATTACAGTGCCTAGTTTCCCGAGTCCTGGACTGGGTGTGTAATGGACATCACTAACCTTGTTTTGTCTCTTGTGAAAAAAAAAAAAGAGGAACCCACAGTACTCCACACAGTTGTGGTTAGGTTAACACTTAACCTTTGTTACATGTTAACAGATGCCTGTAAATTTTAACATGATTATGCGTTTTCTTGCACCGCCTCCATAATGATGCGTCTTCAACTGTTTGTTGGAAACCTACTCATGCCAGTGCCCACATTTGTCAACGTCAAGTTTTGGGTTAATTACACTTAAGTGACTTGTTGGCATTGAATCCTTCAGCACCTCATGGAGCTTGCTCATGACAAATAGCATGCTGGCATGGGTTTTAATGCTAATGAATGGTTCTGCCTCATAAGAGTATGCTTGGATGATTATCTGCACCGATGTGAACCTTGGCAGTGATGATGCTGTAACACGAGGAAACAGTTTCTTTCAAGAGCATAGTCACGTGAAAGACATAATAAAGGTGTGATTTACAGCAACCTGATAGTGCTGAATGCAAACGAAAATTATATGCACTTAAACCCCTTTAAGAAAACACTGATGTGACTGGCAATTGGGTATCAGAGACATGAGTGCACCTACATTAGAACAGGGGTTCAGAAAATGAGAACATGGTACCCTGCTTTTAAGAGGCACCTCATATAAGGGACAAGAACTGTTTCCTGGTGCCTGTCTCTTATAAAGGGGTATATATATGCATTTTTTCCTGTCTACTTGCATCGAGAAACTCTCTGCGGGTGATCAGTAGCAGTGCACGAATATACTAAGTTGAATGTCAGTATAACAAACCCAGATGTAACCAGTTATTTAGAGTACAAAGTAGTAAATAAAAAAATTTGCTGGCCATGCTTTGTTTTGATAACTATCCTATTTCCGTAATGGAATACCAAAATCAGAGGCAGTGTCAGTTACGGCACAATCGGTACTTCCCACAGCTCGGAACAGGTTTTGTAGTGGCAAAAATGCCAACAAGGGCGGATTACACGTTCTAGGTGTGCACGTGTGTTTTGCCCAGTGGCTTTTGTTGGGTTCTGTGTGGTCACAGCATTTGCACATTATGTATTGATGACAATAGAAAGCATGTTTATAATTAAACAACATTGTTCAAGTGCTGCTTATCGGCATGTTAGGCCACTGACCTTTGTTATATGAAGGTACCTATGTCTGCGTCACATAACCTTTGTTGTAACGAGGTTTGATTGTAAATGATGCAAGGTTGAGCGCCTACTGTGAAAATGACCATTTTTCCGTTGTTCACACTGTGTGGTTTATGGCACATTACAACAACCCGACGTCCTCACTTGCTTTGTTCACAGGGTGTTTTCTTTGTTTGTTATGCTTGTTTTTTCTTGCTCTGTTATATGTGGGGACATTTTATTCTATGGCGGGAACTACCATGGTCGTTAAAGCCGACACTGCTAGTGCGTTTTGTCATCTTTCTCAATCCGTCCCATTGAGGTAGCTTCACTCTTATCATCAGTGGGGATTTTATGGCATTGAAATCTCTGCAGCACTAGTTTAATGTAAGTGCTCTACAGCCTTTACAATCCCTCCGTTGTGCATTGCACGCTTGAAGTCCCAGCATGTGTGTTTTGTCTCGGTGCTACGGCTGCCCCGAAGTGGAGCTTCTGGTTTTTGTAACTGACAACATGGTTAACTGGCCTCCACAAGCATGTGAAATTCTGGATCTCATTTTGAAGAATGAGAATATTTGCAATTTTGGAGGCTTTGTGCTTACATGTAAATTTAAACTGGATATTGTTGCTGATTTGACATCTTCACAGCCGGTTTGCTTGGGAAGAGAAGGAATGATTTGTCAGATGCATTTCTTTCTGGAACTGACCAAAGCAGTTACAAAGACTGTATCTACTATATGAATATTTTTTTAATGTTAGCCCCCAGTGCATGAATATGTTCAAAAAGGTGTAGATGTTCGATGTACAAAAGCTTGGTAGTTGAGAATCATAGAAACGCAAATCATTGGTGCAGTATGCATTCGTTTCAACTTGTCTGTGCATGCCCAATGATGAGGGTCGAGCATTTGGCATTGTGTAAGGACCGAGTTTCCCATTAGTTATAACTAATCATAAAATATTGCAGCTATGGAAAAAAAAAAGTGATCAGCAGTGGTCATTCTCTAGACACTCTTGGAAAATAGAACTTCTTGGAAGCCGCTAGTTAGGCTGTACACCATGTCTTAATGTGCCTTTGTGAATGTCCTGAAAAAAAAATGTTTGCTTGGGTAATTTTTCAAACCTTCCTCCTATGATTTAGTAGCACCATCTGAAGCTGCTCATGGTGTGTCTGTATGCATTGCTACTTGAAAGAGTAACTAATGGAGTGCCTACAGTATTTTGAAGGAAGAGCTTAGCATAAAAACATGGCCAGGCTTGCTTGCGAGACACGCTTGTGTCCCAGAGTATATATGTAGTTCAAACCATGGCACACTGTAACAAAGAACAGGTTGCAAAGTGGCAATGCCACACAATGGTGTAAAAAGTCTAAATGGCTACTCTGCATACGTGGATTCATTTGCTGCTTTTTTGTGTCTTCTACCATTTCTATTAGTCAAGGATAAACTGGTGAAAACTGCTTGCTTGACTGAGAATATGCGAGTGTATTTATAATGGTAATTTCTACAGAATGTTGCATAAATAGGAGAGCCAAGTTGGACAATTATTCCAACTAAGCTACTGGCTTGTTTGCACTCAAGCTTGATGTGGCACTTCATGGTGTATGAATTTTAATGTCATATTTAGGTGCATTTTTGGACTGCTTTATGCACAATAAGTAGAAAGCATGCATCACCTGTGACTGACCTAAAAAAAATTAAAGCCAGTTGCACTCCTGTGAAACCTGAGTTACGGCGGAGCTGGCAAGAAAGCGCCACCACCTGGCGAACACAGATTGAGTTCTTTCTTCTTTCTTTATCTCTTTCTACATCTTCGTCTTTTTTCTTCTGGCTTCTTTATCTCTTTCTATATTGGCCTCTCTCCTCCTTTCCCATCTCCTAACCCTCACATCGCTCCTCCTCACACTCGCTTTTCTTTCCCACCCCTTGCTATGCTATACTGTGCAAGGTTATGCTATGGTGTACCCTCTCACCTCCTTTCCCTCCTCCTCACTCTTCCATCTGTCTTCACCCTCACTTCCCTTTCTCATATACTTGCTAAAATATACTACACAAGGGTATGTAATGCTTTACCCTCTCCCCACCTTCCTTCCTCCTCACCTTCACTTCTCTCCTCCTCACCCCCACTTCTCTTTCACACCCCTTGCTAGGAGCTGTTTGGCATGTACCCACTGTCTGTGGTGCATAAACTATACTATGCAAGGCATGCCATGCTTTATCCTCTCCCCTCCTCCTTTCCTTCCTCACTCATTTCTCTTCCCCACTCTCGCTATACTATACTATGCATGGTTATGCTGTGCTAGGAGCTGCTTGGCACATACCCACTTTCTGTGGCGCGTACCCGCAGAGTTTTCTGCAACGGTGGCCCCACTCCGAGTTTAAACAGCTCCGCTGTTAAAAAACTGGTTAGGAACAGTACCATGGCACTGTAGTGCAGAAGAAAGGGAACACCATGTTTTGATGTGCACTTTGGTGTTACCTCTTAACGATGACAGAAACACAGTCATTCTGTTTGCACAAATTCTATGCAATCGGCCATCATTGCAGGTGGCATACTTTGTTCTGAATTGACAAAATGTACATTTAACATCTCTAGGAGTGATATTACAATGCATCCACCATGGAATTCCACCTCTGTGCAAAGCCAGTGGTTCATCGGGTACGGTCGTGTGCACATGGAAGTCGCATTTACACATTATCCTGCCTGTGCAAGGGCAAGGAGATTAAATTTAATGGCGTACTGGCAATGTTTTGTTGAAGCTCATAGAAATAGAAACGGTAATGCCGTTTCTTAAGTCAGTGTTACTGTGCTGTTGTGTGTAAAATCATGATGTACTAAGAAAAAAACATGGCATTGCGCTGCACCTGGTAGCTGCATGTCGTAATGCCTGGTGAGCTGCAATGCATTCGACGCCATCTAGTCATGGAGTTACTGCGATCCCTCTTAATCATTGTTGAGGAGTGGTCTGTACTATGCAGTGTATTGTCAGCGAGATTGTTTATCTACTCTGTTGGACATGTGTAGCCATGGCTGGTACAATGCACCCTATCTGTGGCTGTTGTAGCTTTTTTTTTTTTGCTCGAATAAAGGTCATTTTGTCCGCGTTTGTATATGGCTGTTCGTTTTCGCAAAAATACTCGCTGTTTGCTTAGTGTGGAGTGACTACACGGTAAACATCGCTGGTCGTGCCGAAAAGCTCTTGCTCTTGCCGAGGCGAAACTCATGGTCGCATGTGACCTGTCCACATACGCTCCCTTGTTTGAAGATTTCCCTCAGAAAGATGCGCTCAGCTTCCTCCTGTACAGCGCCTTCTACAAGTGATTATATTTTTAACGCGAAAGCGTTTCTTGGCTGGGTTGGCGAAAGCGCGCACCCAGCTGGCGCCGCCGCAGCGACATTCGTCGGCGTGCGCTCCACTATGCCACAGCAATCACCTGCAGCCGCGGCGTAAGAGGGAAATCCCTGCAACAGACTTTCCAGCACCCCTCCGTAACAATCTAGCCAATGGAAAAGCCTTCGCCTTTTCATTTTATAAGAATGTGCTTGGGGATCCTCTGCAACTTTTTTTTAACGTAAGCACAACTACATTCAAAGTCGCAGGTCGCAGCAAACATCTTAGGGAGATCAGTCTGGCCCCTGCACCTACCGTGGTACGCTAGTGCTGTTAATTCTACAAAATTAGGTGCTCAAAATCACACAGATTTCTCGAGATACATTGGGTAGCGACAGACCTATTTTAGATGCGAAGCAGCTTATGGCGGAGTTCAATCCGGTGGTGGTGGTGTGCGGCGTGACCACCCATACTGCGCATGCGCATCCTCCTCCCCCCCTCTCCTATGCTCCCCCCCTCTCGCGCGCCTCATTCTCTCCTGCGCAACGCTGCGATAAGCGCAGCGCATGCGCGTCCGCTCCCCCTCTCCTCTCCTACGCTCCCCCCCTCTCGCGCACCTGTCGACCGTGTTCCCCGCTCGCCCTGTGAGAACGGCCAGGCTAGAGGGAAGACACGACGCGCGTGAGCGTTCCTCTTCGCGTTCCACGACGCTTTGAATGGATCAGGGATGCAACAGCTGCGCCGAGATGCGCCAAAACCGCGATATTTCTCGAAATTGCGCCACGCTGCGCCAAAACGCCCCCGGTAACCGCAAAATTTTTCGGTTGCGCTAGTTTTAGCCTCGTTTTAACGCAAAACGAAGCCCGTATTGGCGACCTAATGTTGGGAGAAGCACCAGAGGCACTTTCATCCCAGTGGCGCTTGACTCAAACAGGACGTTAATCTGTTCCGGTGTGTTTGCTGGTGAGCCGGTGGGCCTAAATGAAGTTTTTACTGCTGGTTCAAACGCTGCTTTACAGGGTCATTCAGCATGAGCAAATGTGAACGCCCATTTAATGTGGAAGCACCGCATGGAAAGTTAACTGACAAACGAGCCGTTTGACCCGTGCTGCAAATCTTAGTGGAATGTCGTTATTGTTTGGTGGATTCCGGTTCAACGCTGCCTTTGTTTCAAATAGCAGTACTCACGTGCACGAATTCGCGGGTTGTATACAGTAAAGTCTTTTTAAATCTACTGACGAGCAAAGTTTTGTTTAGAGAAGTACTACACGCGAAAACCCTAACCGCCTTAGCCGAAAGAGTTCATCAAGGTACTTGCTCCCCTTCAGTCGCAGTGAGGCCGACACCACAATGTGCCGAAAAAGGCCTTCCGTTTTTTTTTTTTTTTTTTTGGAAATGTGGACATTGGTCGACTAATCATTTTGACGTCGACGCGAGTGCGGTCACCGCTTTCCTGGCGCGAATGTTTCATGGCAGATACCAACGAGTACGTCAGTGCGAGTTATCGCCAGCAACCTTATCGCGATCAGGATCTTTATATCTGCTCGGTAGCACGTGCGGCATAGCGCTATTGGTACTATACTGTTAATATATTGCACGCATAATATAGGCAACGAACCCAAATATGCCGTTGGCTGACGCCACATGAGCGGAAACGCAGATTGCGTGTCGCTTGCAGAAACGAAAGCAGCTCACCATTGTTAACCCAACGAAATCTGCCGTATCCCTACATGCGGTCACGAGCGGCGCGGGTAGGAATACTCCTCGGGAAAAGCTGTCGTACGGTAGAGCACGCGACCGACCCGGGAGTGATGGCGTCCGCTTTGTTGGAGACGCGCTGTACGAAACTAGGAAGGGTTCGGTTCGGCTCTACGCGGCGACAGGCACTGCGTTCAATGAAACGATGCCGACTTTCGCTGTGAATAGCTCCCTCCCTCCCTTTCTCTCTCTCTCTCTCTCTCTCTCTCTCTCTCTCTCTCTCTCTCTCTCTCTCTCTATATATATATATATATATATATATATATATATATATATATATATATATATATAATAAAGATAAGGGGGAGGACGCACTTATGAAGATTGTACTTATTGGCTGGTTTGTCTCAGACGTTGCATGACATATAAACACCGGACTTAGACTTTTCTCTTGAACTATATACACATATGGCGGTTCTCATTAAAATGGACTTTCTCCTTGAGATCTTGGCAGGGCGGAATACAAAATTCAGCGCATCGGTTCTGAACGAAGTGGATTGCAACAGTGACGTGATCAGCCAGTGGCGTAGGCCAGGCGTAAAGGACCTTGGTGCAAATTCACCAATGCACAAGGCCTTACTGGTTTCCGGAGAATTCACTGGCATTATTCAGCATGTTATGCACTGAAAACATGATTGTGGTGGTGACATCGAAATGTTTGCATATATTTTTTTGTTACTGTTCCAAAAGCAAGCTTTGTTTGTGAAGCTGCTCCAAATTTGGAATTTTGAGCTCCAAAACGGAGTTTTTTTCCCGTAACCTGCTCCAAATTTGGATTTTCCTGCTCCAAAAGAGAGATTTTCCTGTTCCAAAAATTGCTCCGAATCCTATTTTGGCTGTTGCATCCCTGATGGATGAATGCAGCTTACGGCGCGGGACTTCGCCCCAGCTGAAAAACGTGGCAAGCCAGCTCCTAAAAAAAATTACACCATCTCCCGCTCAAGCGAACCATCTACCCGCTGCTTCGCATCCACACATGGTTCCCTTTAGTGGGAGATGGTGTAATTTTTGTGGCTTGTCCGTCCTCTGGAGAACTGAACACTGATATGTAGTGCCCGCAGCGATTGAAACACGATACCCGGAGCGCGTGGCTGCTGGCAGTGAGGGTGAGGGCGAGAGCGTTGGTGACACATGGTGACTGCATCCGATAGATAGTCGTTCAGCCTGTGGTTCTTGATCGCGCCGGCGGAGCGCTGCTTAGTCATGGCTGTCAGAGAAAAGAATCAGGAGATAGTGGATTGCATGAGTGCGGATATTAAGGAATTTGGTAATGGGGCCGAAATCATCCTTCTAGGGGACATGAATGCCCACATATGTGGCTTTGACGGATATTCAGACACCAATGGGAAGAAGTTATTACTAGATCTCTGCGAGCAACATAGTCTGGAGATAGTTAACACGGGGCCTAAATGTGACGGCCAGATCACGTGGGAAGTCGGAAACAAACAATCAAGTATTGATTATATTGTCTCATGTCTGAAGGAATTTATCACAAACTGACAGAAATGAGAATGGACGAGGAAGGGATTAAAAGCTTGGGTAGTGATCATAAACGCATAACATTACAAATGGGATATAAAACTGGAAATAAGAGAATGGAATCAAAGTCTGGCACCTCGTATTTAAATGACAAACAAATAATAAATATAGCCGCAAGAGTCGAGGATGAAGTAGGCAAAATACCAGGCTAGGACTGGGAGTATGGTGAGCTGCTACATCTAATGACGAAAGAGATAGGGAAAGAGAAGACTATTTGCTGGAAAGGAAAGAGGAAGCCAAAAAGTTGGTGGAACAAGGAAATCCGGGAAGCGATCGAGAAGCGGCGTGAAGCATCACGGGAGCGTAGAAGGGCAAAAAAGGAGAAGCGGCCGCAGGACGAAGTCAACAAAATATGGAAAATGTATTTAGAGAAAAAGTCCATTGTACAAAAATTGGTCAAGGCAAAAATTAAAGGTGAAAGTGAACGCTGGGTGACAGAGATTCACGAAAAAAAGGATATTTTGGAGCCACATAAAGGCGCTAGGTAGGAAGTCTGTCACAATGCAACAACATATTGTAGATACATCCGAAAGGTAACAGCCGATTCGTTTAAAAAGAGCGTCCAGGGGATTTCCCCGGTGAGTAAAAGTGCGGCGGAGAGAGCAGCCGAGGAAGAGCTAGTACTGGAGAGTTTGAACTGGAAAAAGGCCGAAGGAAAAATTCCAAAGCGCACTGCCGTGGGTTTAGATGGGATTCCCGTTAGTCTCATCAACGAACTAGGACATAACACTAAAGAAGCTCTGCTGAAAGCCGTAGAAAAATGCTTACAGGACAGGCAAATACCGGATAGTTGGCGAAAAAGTAGAATCTATAAAGGCCAGGGAGAAAAGGACAAGATTCGCTCGTATAGACCATCTAACCATTACATCAGTACTGTACAGGTAGGCGATGCAAGCAGTAAAAAAAAAAAAAAAATAGAAACGTGTGCAGAACAGAACTATATTTTGGGAGAACTCCAGAATGGATTTCGAGTCGACAGGCGGTTAGACTATAACCTGTTTGTTCTCACTCAGTGTATAGAAATATCTAAAATAGGAAATAGGACCATGTGCTTTCCTAGACATCACTGTGGCGTACGACAACGTTAATCAGGAAATTTTGTGGGATATATTGAAAGAAATGGGCACAGGCGACGACTGTATACCGCTTTTGAGGGAGATATACCGAGAAAATACAGTTTGCATAGAATGAGAAGGAGTTTGTAGCAAAGAGAACGTTGACATTAGCAAGGGGCTGAGACAGGGATGACCTTTGTCACCGCTGTTATTCATGCTGTACATGGTGAATATGGAAAAAGCGCTAGAAGGTAGCAACATTGGTTTTAATCTGTCACACAAACAGGGCGGCGTGATGATTGAGCAGAAGTTTCCAGGATTATTTTATGCTGACGATATTGTCTTATTTGCTGACAGTCGAGATGATATACATCGGCTGGCGGATATATGCGGAGGGAAAGGTGAAGCTCTAGGACTAGGATTTAGTGTAACAAAATGTGGATTGATGGTATTCAATGATCCTTGTGATCAGGCGGTGTCAATACAGGGCCAAGAAATACCGAGGGTGAGTTAATACAAGTACCTCGGAGTATGGATATATGAGGGTGACAGGTACATGGAGGTACAGGAAAAAGCCTCGGCAGCAAAAGGAAAGAGGGATGCTGCAATAATGAAGCACAGAGCGTTGTGTGGATACAATAGGTACGAGGTGCTTCGAGGTCTGTGGAAAGGTGTAATGGTTCCGGGGCTTACTTTTGGGAACTCAGTGGTGTGCATGAGGGCAGAGGTGCAATCGGGAATGGGTATAAATCAATGGACTGTGGGACGCCTCTCGTGGGGAGCTCACGGGAAGACGACAAATGAGGCTGTAAAGGGGGATATGGGATGGTCAGGTTTTGAGGCGAGGGAAGCTCAGAGCAAAATAAGGTTCGAAGAAAGGCTAAGGAGTATGAAGGAGAGTAGATGGGCAGGGAAGGTGTTCCGTTATTTGTATATAGAGCGTGAACACACAGTGGAGAAAAAGAACTAGGAGGCTCACTAGTAAATATACGGCTGGTAGTGTAAGCAATATGTCAGCAAAGAGCGTTAAGCGAAAAGTCAGAGAGGCGGGGAGGATGTACTGGACGGCAGCTATGGAGAAAAAACCGGCTATGAGTAACTACCGAAAGGGCAAAAATGAAATAAGGAGGGAGGCATTTTACGATAATTCAAGGGGAAGCGCTTTACAGATCGGGTTGCCTTAGAACGCGTAGTTATAAAGCGAGATTCAGTAAAGAAGAACAATGCACATGCTGCGGAGAATATAAGGAAAATGTAGAGCAAGTTCTGATTGAATGTGGAGATAGCCACCCAGGTGTACGTTTGGGCACGAGCCTACATGAAGCCTTGGGGTTTAGGGACAACAATGGAAAGCTGAACACACCCGCGATTGAAATAAGTAAGAGACGGTTAGAGTATTGGTGGCAGAAAATGAGAGAGAAAGGACAAAAATAAGTATTGGGAAAAAATAAGGACGGTCTGCCGTAAAGGGCAGAGAACTGGGCTGGGAATTTACGTTTTTTTTCTGTAGTAAGACAGAGTACGTTAATTGAAGTAGAGACATCAGGCCAACGTTAAGAAAAAGAAAAGAATATATATATATATATATATATATATATATATATATATATATATATATATATATATATATATATATATGTCGACATTGGCGTAAATCGCGGGGGGTCAGGGGGTTCCTGTCACCCCTTGTGCTCAGGCTGGGGGGGGGGGGGGCACCCCTTGAATGTGTCCCCCCTTGAGATTTGTCTTTCAAACATCATATACCTGAATTGCTTGACAGTTCAATATAGCGCATTCTGCTTATTCAAATGGCTGTTTATATTTTTTGTTTACCTGTGTTCAGTACCCCTCAGTTTTGTGAGACTATTGAAATCGCACCTGCCGCTCCACCGGTTCAGAGAAGACTCAACAGAACAAAAACGCAATTACGCGAGCTGGAACCCCATGCTAGTTTTTTAAAATTTTTATTTCAGAGCATGATCTTATTTTGATATAAATGAAAATGAAACCTATATTTATAAAAACAAGACGGCCGCCATAGCAAGATATGTGGCCCCCCTTGTGATTTTTCCGGATTTACGCCACTGTTTGTCGAGCCTGGTGGCACACTTGTCACCGCCCCGTTATAAAGGGGACGCTATGCGCCCAACGAACGCTATCTTTGCGTACGCTATTCTAAAACTGCTTATTAAGCGGCACACGTAGCCTAAGCTAATGTATATCTTGAAACTACCTCATCAAGCGGCCAAGAAAAACATAATCGTACTGAAATTAGGTTAACAAATATAAATACGGTTTTCGCTCATGTTCGTTCGAACATGAACGGAAACCATGACCTGCATTTACGTTTCGACAGCTTTATCATGTACGCTGAAAAAATTCCGCAATCACGTACTGCTGAAACATGTCGCACGTGCAGCGCGTGATGCAATGAAACACGCTTTTTCATTTGTCATAGTTCTCAAATACTGAGCGCAAATGCAACAAAAATGAACTTACTTTCAAAAATGACAGAAGCCCGTGGTTTACAGTATCCGCAAATCCACAAAAAACTAATCGCACATCAAAGTAACCACGCCCGTCCCTCGAGCATATAAGAAAGGAAGTTGCGAGAGCGTCCCGCGCGCAAGCTGATGAGTGCATTTTTCCGCAGAGAATCTTACGGGACTCTAATCATCAGTCAGCGTAACAGTCGCTCCACATAGACATACTTGCATTCGGGTCCACAAGTTTAACACGCAGCGAAGTATAGTTTCTTCACAGCTGCGTTTATAGCCTCCATGAATCACGGCACAAGCGCGAAATATAGCAAAAGAGTGCATGACCGGTGAGCTCGACCGCCCATGCGAAATCGGCGAGCTTAACTGACATTGCAGAAGCAACAGCCGCACGGATGGATACAGTCAGCGCTAAGGCCATCGTGAGGAAGTTAGACGGTTATCGCTGCGAGTAAATTACAGTAAAATACGCAAAGTTTACTGGCTAACGAACTTTGAAGTCTTAATTAATGCTGATGCAATGTAGACACCACACCCCTTTATCCTTTTGCGCGTTACTTTATCGCAATGAGAGATGGCGTGCGCAGGCTCGAGTTCAAATTTCAATTCGCGGTGGTTCATGCATGCCAATGCATGCATGGGCCAAGTGGCGCGCGATCCGCTGCTGGGCGAGAAAACGTCTTATAAAGTGCGTCTTCTAGACGTCACAAACAAGACGTTCTTAAAACGTCAAAATTGCTTTAGAATCGAACAAACGTCTTGAAATATACATTACAGACCGAAATGGTCTTAAAAAATTCGTTTTCTAGACGTTATCAAAGACGGATATAATACGGATTTTCTGTGACGTTTTTAAAACGTCGAAATTGGTTTAAAATCCGTTTTATATCCCTAAAACAGGAAAAAGCCTCGGCAAGAAAGGGAAAGAGGAATGCTTCAATAATGAAGCACAGAGCGTTATGGGGATACAATAGGTACGAGGTGCTTCGAGGTCTGTGGAAAGGTGTAATGGTTCCGGGGCTCACATTTGGGAACTCGGTGGTGTGCATGAAGTCAGAGGTACAATCAGGACTGGATGTGAATCAAAAGTACTCTGAGACTCCTAGCGTTGGGCGCTTACAGGAAGACGTCAAATGAGGCTACAGAGAGCGATATAGGATGGACACGTTTTGAGGTGCGGGAAGCTCGGAGCAAAATTAAATTCGAAGAGAGGCTAAGGAATATGAAAGAGAGTAGATGGGCAGAGGTATCCCGGTATTAGTATAGGAAGAGAGTTGACACAGCGGAGAAAAATAAGTAAATATACGGCTGGTAGTGGAAGTCAGAGTGGCGGAGAGCTAGGATCTACTGGATGGCAGCGATGGAAAAAAAATCCGGCAGATCCCGCGCACTGTAGGAATCGATGTAATGCGAGGCAGCCAGCAGAGAGCTGCATACATCGCCTTGTTTCTCTTTGAGGAAAATGAAGTCATTCATGCCATGACATCTAGTTCGCTATATATCCCATGTTTGTCATGCATGCATCTTTTTATATAATGAAACGCATATTCTGGTATATACAATGCATCACCTGTCATTTATGTTCGTCACGCATATTCATGTCATGCCATACCAATTTTGGTGTATATCCAGTAAACAAAACAGCCAGAAGCGCACCAAGACAGCGTCATGTAAATCATGCCGTACATCCTGCATGTTATGATTTGAGTGTTCGGACCTGTCATTTATATTAGTCATACAGTCACGTCACGCAATACCGGTCTTGGTGTACATCAAGCTAGGGAAACGGCCGCGAGCGCACCATGAACGCGGCATGTAAATCATGTTGTACATGAAATGCATGTCATGATTGTAATGTCACCACCTACCATTAGTGTTCATCATACAATCGCGTCGCGCAGTACCAATATGGGTGTATGTAAAGCTAGCGAACCAGCCGCGAGCAGATCATGAGCGTGGCATGTAAATCAAGCCCTGCACGACAATGTATATGCATGTCATGAACTCATGATTTTCATGTTTGTCATTTATGTTCGTCATACAGTCACGTCATGAAATACCAATTTTGGGGAATACTTGCTAGCCAAACGGCCACGAGCACACCATGAGCTTGGCATGTAAATCATGCTCTACGCAACATGCATGAGGATATCGACTTTACAGACGTATAAAACCTGCTGCGCGCCCGCGGCTACAAAATCGCACAAAGTCAGAAGGTGGATACTGCAAGGTGACAGTTGCAAAGCATGCCGGCAGAGTTTTCGTCGACAGAGTTTTCGTCGACAGAGAAATCGCCGGCAGAGTTTTCGTTGCATATTATGACATTTGTTGGCACTTAACGGCCTTTAACTTTCACAGTGATGCATTCCTTCTCTTGTTTGTCCTCTGAGCGTAGTTTGGCGCTCAAGCGGAGCTCATCCGCAGTCGAAGCGGTACTCATGTAATGTCAGCGCCCGCAGCATCGAGCGGCCGCGGGTTTGTCAAGCGGCTGATCTCAAGACAAAGCTTGCTGAACCATGACACCGGGCTGTGCATTTGTTGGTGTGGAGCTGCTGATTTGTGATTATGTCACGTACAAGTATTTTTAGCATCTTATATCCGAGTTTCAGCCCATAACGAACGACGCGCCGCTAGGCTGGCATGGTCATATTTGACGCACTATAACTTGTTAGTAACCAAAATAATGCAACGTTTTTTTCTGCACAATGGTAGATGATGTCCTTGACTTCAATCAGAGGGATTTTAAAAAAAATTAAAAATGGCCTTTTTGAGAAAATCATTTTCAAAGTTCGGCGTTTTTGGTAAATCACTCACGTTTCAGCCCACTTATCGAGTAAAACGGAGCGCGATAAAACCACGCAAATTATTTTAAAAGAGAGCGAAAGTGTCAAAGTTAATATGTACCGTTCTTTATTATCCTCACTTTAACTTGCTTGCAGTAATAAATTCCTGAAATAGAGGTATTTTGTGCGATTTGCCAAGTTCGTGATTTTTTTCTTCAAATGTGCTTCGACAAGCAAGGAAAATAATAGACTCATAAGATTGTATTTCACTTGTTCTTTAAGGGGAATAAATGTTGTGACGAAGAAGTGCACCGTTTTTCCCTAGGTATGCTCAAAATTCAGAAATCGCGAAATTGGCGGAAAAGCGTCTTTTGCGGCCGAAAGTTGTATATTTTTTTTTTTCAGGCGAACAAATTTTTTTTCCGCAAAACTAACTGCGACACCATTGTTCTGGGTGTAATGCCTAGACCTACAGTAAATTTCATCACAATCGGGAATGGTGACCGGGACCTCGTGTTCGATCTTATCTGGAACACCCCATAGCGGCTATGAGCCACTGACGGGGAGGAAGAAGAAGTAGGAGAGAAGGATTCCTTCAGCGCGTTCGTCGTGGACGCGCATATGACACGGAGCTCGTTCTAAACCCAGGCGATGCAATGGTCGACTGGCTGGAAGACGGCGCGGCGATCCAGCGTGGGATGGGCAGCGACGGTAAAAGCCTCGAATACGTCGTTGGCAGGTGCTGCACATGGGAATGCACGCAGCATCATCTGCAGTCCCGTACCTCCGACGGTAGTCCACTGTCGTCCTACCCAAGCGAACCAGATCCAGACGCGCCTTCGCAGCTGGGTTTGCCGCAGGACGTGCCTCGATCGAGACGTGCTTGGACGTGCCTGGATCAGGTGACGCCCCAGGGCGATCAGGATCAAGACGACGAGTGGCGCCGCCTCTTCCGCAGCGTCTTCAGTCTGCGAGAGCACCAGCTGCAGCACGCCCAGGAGGCCAAGAGCGGTCAGCGTTGGTGTCTGAAGTCCCGTGCCTCCACCGCTGGTGCACCGTCGTCCTACGCAAGCGAACTCGATCCAGAGACGCCTTTGCATCTGCGTCTACCGATACACGACCTGGACCGTGACGACGACTGGCGCTTCTTCCGCAGCGTCTTGTTCCACCTGCGAAAGCGCCAACTGCAGCGGGCTCAGGAGGCCAACAGCGGTCAGTATTGGTTTCTCAAGTCCCGTGCCTCCACCGCTAGTGCACCGTCGTCCTCCGCAAGCGAACTCGATCCAGAGACGCCTTTGCATCTGCGTCTAACGATACACGACCTGGACCGTGACGACGACTGGCGCCTCTTCCGCAGCGTCTTCTTCCACCTACGCGAGCGCCAATTGCAGCGGGCTCAGGAGGCCAAGAGCGATCAGCATCGGTGTCTGCAATCCCGTGCCTCCACCGCTAGTGCACCGTCGTTCTTCGCAAGCGAACTCGATCCAGAGACGCCTTCGCATCTGCGTCTACCGATACACAACCTGGACCGTAACGACGAGTGGCGCCTCTTCCGCAGCGTCTTCTTCCACCTACGCGAGCGCCAATTGCAGCGGGCTCAGGAGGCCAACAACGATCAGTATTGGTTTCTCAAGTCCCGTGCCTCCACCGCTAGTGCACCGTCGTCCTACGCAAGCGAACTCGATCCAGAGACGCCTTCGCATCTGCGTCTACCGATACACGACCTGGACCGTAACGACGAGTGGCGCCTATTCCGTAGCGTCTTCCACCTGCGAGAACGCCAGCGGCAGCTGCTTCCGAGGACGCCGGCAACGGTCAGCGTTCGTTAACCGCGACGGTTCAAAGCTGGCAGCCACCCCGCGACCCACGTGAAAACTACAGCATGATGAACGCCGATTCCATGCTCTCCGCTAGCCACCCTAACCCGGCGGAAGGCGAGCTGCACCGGGACCTTTGGAAGTGCGCTTACTGGGAAGCAGCCTCGAGTTTCGCAACGACGCTGCACGAGTTTGCCGTGTACGGTGTCTTGAGTGACAATGTCCTGCCATTGCCGAATGCTCGTATCACTTGGGAACGTCAGCACTGGGCGTTGATGCGCATTCTGGTTGACCTGCGCATGGAGCAGGAGCTCTGCACTGCCAAGAAGCATTTAGCCGCTGCCACCGGGATACGCCTTAGTGTTCCCACTGCAGTAATAATGCTGCTTAGTGTGCTCATACTTGACAAGAGTGAATAAGGTGGGAGTAAGAATATTGAGTGAGCGAAACGCGCGAAACTTTCCCTTCTTTTTTTTTCTGGCGTTTTGTTATGTGTGACACTGCCACTGCCATACACCTTGACATCAAATTTCGTTTTATGACTGTAAAACTGCACAAAGTTCCTTAATATGTGATTGCCTTTGTTGCGGATACACTTGGTTGAAAATAGCGGAACACCAGGCTTATGTGTTTATTTTTCCTGCTTGTGTATTTGTACTACTTTTTAGCGTTTTACGTAATATCTGACGCCTTATCAGTACTTTCCAATAGAAACCCGCATTAAAGCTTCTTGTGTCACGATGTTCAAACGCAACGTTCTGATAGAATACAGAAATTCGAGTATTGCGGTGGTGCGCAAATAAAAGAAAAAAAAAAACGCCAGGCCTGCGCGGAAAGCGCAGCACAGTCGCAGCGAAAGCTGGAAGAGCGGCATTTCTAGAGGCCGTTGTAAACTCTCTTGGGGCTACTAATACAAGTACACTAGCAAGGTACCCACTACGCCATAAATCATAATATTTGTGAAGTTTGGAAGCACATATTACGCCACTAGTCGTCATTCTGCGGAGAAGCGAGGTACCAGCTACACATCTGTGAGGCATTATGTGCCCTTTTTTAATGCGACGACTGATGACGATGAAGAATTATGGCTGACCCCTTTGTAATGGGTTGGAAGCATTCAACAACCTATTCGTTGCGCAATTCGCATTGTGTGACGCCTGCTTACAGAATTTGCATTGTGTAATTCGCAATTCGCTTTACTCTTCTAACACGCTATAATACATATGTTAATGTGGTTTTTTCCCGACACGAAGACTGTATAGGGTCTTTTTGCAAAGCAGTTTCAAGCACCGGCATGGCTCTGAGGTAGAATACTGGGCTCCCACGCAAAGGGCCTAAGTTCGAACCCCGTTCCATCCGGTATGTTTTTACAGCGAAAGCTGTTATGAGATAACATCAAAGGCCGTATTTGGCGCCGTAGTTGTCCGCCGCCGCCGGTGACCGTAACCACTATCGTTCGAAATAAGAAAAAGCATGAAATAAGAAAACAATTCTAGGATGGAACGAGGTTCTAACCTAGGGCCTCTGCGTGGGAAGCCGAGTATTCTACTTCAGAGCCATGCCGGTGCTTGAAACTGCTTTGCAAAAAGACCCTATACAGGCTTCCTGTCGGGAAGGAACCATATTAACATATGTAATGCAGCGTGCTAGAAGAGTAAAATAACAACGAAGTGTCACACAACGCCAATTCTGTAACCAGGCGTCACACAAAGCGAATTGCGCAAAGGGGGGGTTGTTGAATGCTTCCAAGCCATTACAAAGGGATCTGCCGTAATTCTTCATCGTCATTAGCATCAACATAGTGCACATAATGCCTTACAGGTGTTTAGCAGGTACCCCGGTTCTGCGCAGGATGACGAAAAATGGCATAGTGGCTGCTTCCCTACTTCACAAAAGTTATGATTTATAGCGTAGTGGGTTCCTCGCAAGTGCACTCCGATATGTTGCCAAGGAAGCCCATAAGGCTCCCATGATCCATTTCCTCAGGGTCTCAATAAAGTTAATTCCTTCTCTGTATCTCTTTCTCACGTTACCGTATGTTATAAAGCGTGGTGGGAGAGTGAAATAACGACCGGGCGTCACACAATGCCAATTACGTAACTAGTGGGTCCTTTAAAGCTTCCAACCCATTACAATATGCTCAGTCATAATTCTTCATCGTCATCAGCCGTCGCATCAAGAAACTGCACATAATGCCTTGCAGATGGTACTTCGCTTCTCCGCAAAATGACGAGTAATGTCGTGGTGGGTGCTTCCCAACTTCACAAAAATTATGATTTGTGGCGTAGTGGGTACTTTGCTAACATAGTTGTATTAGTAGCCACAAGAGAGTTTATAACGGGCTCTAGAAATGCCGCTCTTCGAGTTTTCGCTGTGACTGTGCTGCGCTTTCCGCGCAGGCCTGACGTTCTCTCTTATTTTGTTTTTTTTATTATTTCGCGCGATTTATATCCTAATTACTACATATAGCATACCCTATACCTTCCGTGGCATTATTGTCTGTTAGTTATCATTAATATTGTGTCTAACAAATAAAAACGAGCCCTTAAATGTCTTCTTTCCTTCACTCTATATAAGTATGGAATACTTATATAGGAATGTTATATATGGAATGTTCGAAAATATTTGCTGCTTTCTCAATCTTCTTCACATTTTACATTGGGATAGAATATCTATAGCCTTTATGCGTCGTGCAAGTTTCGATAAAAAGGAGTTCATCGGATCAAAACTGTGGCCACTGCATATCTAGCAAGTTGAATAATAATACCCTAATAATTGGTAAGTGAAACACCATCATTGTCTTATGCTCATCATTAAAACATGGTGCAGCTTTGATTACTTTATTAACGTTCTTTACGATAGTGAATCCGAAAGAAAACGTGTAACGCAAACGAGAGTTGACCGTGGGCCGTGGTATGCGGGTATGTGGCACACGTGACCGTTAGTGAGTGAAAAAACTTCATTGGAAGTCAGGCGAGGACGCGAACTCGTCGCGCACCCGGTTGGTCCCATGGGAAAGAATTTCGCGCCTGGCATGTCATGTTAAATGCGAAGCATTTCTTAGCAAACCCAAGGCACTTTGAGCGTTTCTATCTATCTATCTATCTATCTATCTATCTATCTATCTATCTATCTATCTATCTATCTATCTATCTATCTATCTATCTATCTATCTATCTATCTATCTATCTATCTATCTATCTATCTATCTATCTATCTATCTATCTATCTATCTATCTATCTATCTATCTATCTATCTATCTATCTATCTATCTATCTATCTATCTATCTTGCCGCCTGCGTCTGCGTCTGGGTGCTTTCGTGATCGCCTTCTTAAGGTGGCGGTTCCACTACCACCATCTTGCCAATAGTTCGAAAAACGACAACAGACGACGCCACTCATCCACGTTTGCAGAAAGCGAGAAAATTGCGCGCGCAAGTATGGTCAGCGTCGCCTCGCGCGTGTTTTATATGTTATATGTCGCGCTAGGTGACGGAAATCGGCCGACAAAAAGCAAGGAGCACAAACGCGGTTGGCGCCTTTCACCTACAATCGGGGCCAACTGTTGGCGTCGTTTCAACCACATGACGATAAGTGCCCCAGTGACAGCTGGCAGACTGAAACCGGCGTCGTTTCGCTCAAGTGTTTTCGCAAATACACAAACGATCTTGTCTCTCTCGCTTACGTCCATGGAATAACGATTGAACATAACATGAACCAAACGCTTCGAAGCGTATGAATGCAGTGGCACGGCCGCTGGATAAAAACAAGGTCGTGGCACTGGCATAGCCGCTAACCTTCTTTTTGATGTGGCGACTATAGTTTTCTAGTTCCCTATTGTGGCGTTACAGATACGAAATTGTAAACAGTACGTTATCTAGGTTACCGAAAAGGTAACACGTTTCCGGTAACGGCGTTACTGCCAACACTGAAGTACGGTTAGTGACGCCTCGCGCGTCTCCTGCGTGCCGCGCGAGGCAGCGGGAATTCGACCGATGAAAAGCAAGGAGCATAAACGCGGACGGCGTCTTTCACCCACAATCGGCCGAGGGTTGGCGTCGTTTGAAGGACACAACCAAAGACAATTGACAGTTGGCGGACTTTTTTTTGTTTTGAAGGATAGCCTTGCCAGGCATTCGAAAACTTGTTACGGGCACCAGTAATTCGCGAAAAAAACGAAACAACACTTCCCTAAACAGCCGAATGTAATGTAGACGTAAGCGCGAAAGCTAGGGCGTGGAAAAGCAAAAAGGCTGCATGATCCTGTCCTAAATGTCACTCGCTCCATGCATGCCCCCTCCCTTTCAATCATTCTTTTTCGTACTGATATTTGGACGTCACAGCCACGTGTACACGGACGATGGGCTGATACTGAATTCATGTTTGGCGGCATCCTTTTTTTTTTTTTTGGCTTGCCATTGTTACGGTTTGATGGAAAGCAGTGAATGAGACAATGAAAAACGCAAGCCATATAGCAGTATGAGAAGCACTTCAAGATTACTTTATTCATTTCGCCGATGTTTTCGTGCGGGCGTTATCTTATCAAAGCCTTTGTTGAAAAATGGAAAGCTCTCGCTTTGACGGACACATCGAGCAAATAAACGGTACACACACACACACACACACACACACACACACACACACACACACACACACACACACACACACACACACACACACACACACACATATATATATATATATATATATATATATATATATATATATATATATATATATATATATATATATATATATATAGTGTAGCCTGAGGGCAAGATAATGACAAACACTGCAACATAAAGGCGCTCGCTGACACGCGCACGCGAACACTACAAACACCCACATGAATGCAATGCGACGTTTCAACGTAAATATGGAATGCAGTGTTCATTCAGTTCCAGAAGTTGTACTTGTTGCTTTCAATTGAGCAGCGTAGTTTCTAAGGAATACGTGAAGACTCTCCCTTGCATGGCATTCAAGAGCATTATTCGGAAGACACGCGAAGCGTCCTACTTGCACTGCACTGACAAGCGTGATTCGTAAGGCACACATCAACAGTCCTCCTGGCACCGCAACGAACAGTAGCATTCGTAAGACATATGCGAACTTGTTCCATTGGATAACATGGAATAATAAAATGTGTAAGTGCACTTACTCTTCAAAACGTGTCTGTATGGAAGTAATGTCGGCATCCAAACACTAGCTCAGTTGTTGGAGGGGCCCTACAGTACGGCACATGGAAACGGCTGTTTCTTGTAGCAAACTTGTCATTTCTTTCTCATCGGCGTGGCGGATATTGGGCACTAAATAAAGGCGTGAAGGGAATATTGTGGCTTGCGTTCCGCTTTATACCACCGCAAGCATGCATGATTTATTCCTTCTCTTTCCTGGATTTTTTCGCCTTTGATGCCCCGTCATTCTTCGTTTTTTCTTTAGCCTCAATGGCAAGTCTGTTCCATTCTGGACGGCGGACGTCCATGGATCGTGCAAGTCTCGAGTCGACTATTTCTGGAAGGACACAGTCTTTGTAGAAGCGAAGAAGAAATGGTTCCATTTTTGTTTTCCAGAAAGCATCATCCCTGTGTATTTCTTGCACGTGTATTCCTTTCGTGGTGTACACTACAAAGTCGCACATGATCCGTCTGGTGATATGCAGCTGGCCCTGCACTTGATAAAAATACCTGTGCTATCTTGAAAGGACAGGAGCGCCGTCTTTTTGCTTCTTCGTCAAAAACTTTCGTGCTGCTTCCATTGGTTCATCTTCCTTGTACCTGAAGGGACATTTTACTTCCACAATGCGGTCTGTGCCAACCAGTCCGTCCGGGGAAGCTGCCAGAAACCCGTGTTCCAAGTCAACGAAAAGACCGCAAGGCTGCACAACCGTCCCTTTCTCTGAAGCATACAGTTGAAGTGCAACACTTTCGTGTTGCTTCCCATGCTCTGTGGCGGCTGTTGCGAAGCCTTTAGGATGAAGGAGCCTCCTCACTAGCGCATCACAAGGTGTGCTGTCCTTCCTTGTGCAAACAGCTTGAAAATCAGACGCGGTGAGGCGAAGCCTTCTTTGTTCGTGCCATTCATGATTGCTAGCCTGGCCACGCGTTTCTTCTTCGATCCTTGCTTGCCGGTTTTCATCCACTTGTAGATCGAGCAGCTGCTTTTCTGAGTTTGCAGAAAGTAAGGCAGCTGACATATCTGGCTTTTGACATTTTGGCCCATAGTGCGGTGCCGAATCGCTTAGTGCTTGATTACTGTAAGTGCGCTCACGACAGCCCGACTCCTGAAGCAGCCGCCTTTTGCGCGATATCGCCTGCCTTTTCATATTTAGTCGCTTCTGCGTGTATTTCTTCAGGATCGGGGCTCCACTTGCGCAAGTGACACCCTCGCTAGCTTTAGCGTGCCACTCGGGTCCCAGTTGAAAATGAAGACCTGCACCTTGACAGCGATGCTCATAAGAACCCCTCTGGCAACGATTGATCTGCTTTCCTCCTGCAAGCTTGGCCACGAGAGACATTATGGCTTCAGCGAGATTGCTGGTGTCATCTGTTATTAGACGGTCGGCTTTGTCTGCGATGATGTTGGCTGCAGACATAAGCTTCACTTGTTGTATTTTAGGAAGTCCGTCGTACAGGTTGTCTCCTTTGCTTCCATTACAAAAGTAGCTTTTACAACCATCGTGACTTCCAAACACATGAAGCGGTCCATTCCTGATGTCTGAAGCTAGCTCTTGAATAAGCCTTGCCTTTTCTTTGTTGAGGTCTTGCTAGCTGCCTTCAAAATCGCGCAGAATTTTGGCGTAGTGGCTCACAGCCTTTCGTGCACCATTCTTGATTCGCTTGATTCTGGGACCCGACAGTAGCGAGCGAGTGCCTTTGCTTTCTTTAGCGATGCTGTAAAGCCGAGATGTGTAGCACTTGACTACATGATTGGCGCACTCGTTTTTCTTTATGAATCGACCGTAGTCTACCCTTGTCTGAAGTTGGTAATACACCGAGGAGTCTCCATCACCTATGAAAGTGCGATACTGCACGCCATGCATTTCAGTGCTCCTTTGGAATCCTTCAACAAGAATGTCGGCCTCCATGGCGCCAGAGCTTTGATCCCAGTTTCTGTAGCATGAGTGCTCTTTTCTCTCGCCTTTCTTGGCATAGTACTCGCAAGTGCTACACAGCTTGTTCCTCACACCCAAGTAGAGCAGCTTTTGTGTGCGTTTTCCTACGATGACAGCCACACCCGAGTTGGCAGAGTACCTGTGGCCATGACTCCTATGGGACCAGCCGCCGTCCACAACTACGGTGATCCATGGGGTGGTGCCATCCTCGCAGAAATCTCCTGCAGCCTCTGCCAGCATTTTTTCTTCTTCGCCGGCCTCAGTCATCTCTTTTATGAGGGTCCCCTTCCACATCTGAAAAGAAACATATGAAGACGTGGGAGCTTTCAGCAACATTTCAAGTTACTTTTTATGGCGACATTCACCTCTGAGTGGCACATTTTTTCGGGCACTATAACAGTTGCATTAGGATGTCATTTCCGATAAAAAAATATTCATCAGTAAGGGGTGCCTTTGTACCCGTGCGTAATTTAGAGGCAGAAAATAACACCGGCACAGTGCATGAAATGAAAACCTATTCGCGACTACGAAGCGCAAATGCAGCGCTTTGCGCGCATAATGAAGCCGCAATGTTAACATATACTCAATCGCGACACGTCAGAGCTTGCCCATTTGCGTAAGTACTAAAGCTAGCGGCATCGCAAGATTGTTGTCTAGATAAAGCAGTTGTGCTCCTAGGCTAATTTTCCACAGTTCGCTCGATGCCCATGGCGGAAATATGGGCACAGGCGCAAGTATGCAGTTTGGCACATGGTCACAGACCACTTTTTGTTCAAGCGAAACTTGTAATGACTGACCTATGTAGCTTGCGTTACGAAAAACCTTCCTCGGCTACGTGCGGCTCGCACCAATGAAATAATAAATTGAACGCAATAAATTTCCTTTACGGAGTCGGGTGGGACCACGGTTCCCCGCGGGTTGAAAGCGAGTGCCCTGAACCCTAGGCAAGACAACGTGCTTGCTCGAAGTGAAGTAAACGTGTTCTACCGAGGAAGCGAAAAACAGTTGGGAAGCAGTATACTAGTTGTGGGCGTTGTTTGCAATATTATGTGTAGGCGGACTAAAGGCGATAATGCTGTACACTGCGTGATGTCAATATCAGAAATGACACATTTCAGAAACATTGAAACTTCGAGAAAATTGAAATGGTAAACCTCGCTTCCGTATTTGCGTGACAGTTCCTTCACTGCTCTGTTCTACATGATAACGAACGCTGAAAAGAGCATGACAGAATCGACGCCGGCTCCACCCGCAGACAGCGTTCTGTTCTCACGAGCTGTGGGGCAGACTATCCGCGACAGCATTTCATACCTGCATCATGAAACTGCACGACTGGATTTTTCTGGACAAGGTTCGCAAGCACTCAAGTCAAGGGTCACATAAAATGCCGTCTGGTCGTAATGAAACCTAAGTGAAAGTTTGAAAAGTGACGACTGAAACATTTTTACGTTGATGTTTCGTAAATATGCGGGGCCATCCCCCCAACCTCCGGGCATTGTTCGCCGTCTTCTGTGCCGAGATTTGAATATGTATGCGCAGTTATTCTCTGGATTTGAATTGTTGATATTTTACCGAAATGGGCAAGCGGATCACTGCCACTGCGACTAGATCGTCCTAAAAAGTAAATAGGAAAGGTTGGGCTTGCGGAATACTACCTGGTAAGTCGAAACGCTCAGAGAATAAGCCAAAACCCTAGCACCGTATCTGCGTGTTTGATCGGTGCATTCAGCTATATAAAATATAAAATAATGAGTCTCTTACCTTACCAATGCTTTCCTCTCGGCGCAGAAATGCTCCTTTGCTCATTGTAGGGATTTCCATGACGGACATCGCCTCTTCTAGGTGAGAGTGGCCAGAGCCTATGCTCATAAATCCCCACACAGCCGCATCATTGACTCCTAGCGCCGTCTTATCCGTTAGAGGTGTTGGCTCTGCTACAGGGTCAGTGGTGACCTTTCTGTTCTCGGCGCATCCATTGCACTTGAACGTATACTCGGACCAAAAGCCTACTCGGCGCTCTGTCTGAAGTTCAAAGCATCCTCCATGCGGACTGGTACAACGATGGTGGCCGAGTTCTTGTATCGCCTTTATGAAATGAGTGACTGAGACAATTCTTCTTCCTGATATGTTCATGCACTCCGATGAAATATCATTTGAAGTACTCGTAATGCTGAGGTTTGGTAACTGCTCGTCCACCCCCAGGCCTTCCCAGTACTGTACAGAAAGTTCATCACAGACGCCATCACTCAGTTCCGGGCGCAGAATGGCACACTCGTCAGAAGCTTTGTAACTCTTCAGGCTTGCCAAAGTTGCTTGTGCTTTTTCTCTGTAAAAAGGAAATAACAGGTGTTGAAGACTTTTGGTAAGTATGGATGAAAAATAATATAAGCATTTTGAATGTTTCTGAAGGGCGCAGCCGACGTTTATGCATCATCATAGATCCAAATGTCGTGAACGAGTTTGCGACAGAAAGATAAAAGAAAAAGTGCTATCCTGACGGCAAGCATAGAAGCAGTACATGACCTACTACTGCCAGAAATAGACTGAGGAATGCGAAGCTTACCTTTTCATGGTCAAGGCATTCAGGTGTTTCCTACGTTTCGCCGATAATCCTGTTGGCTTTCGCGACAGAGCCTTCCTCAGCTTCCCCATGGTATGTAAGCGTAAATAATTTAGTTGCAGGTCTTGAGGGCAGACAACTCACTGATGAAAGCAATATCACGCACGACAAAGGACCAAGATGAGAGGCAACGTTGTAATGAGCTACCACTCAACAATACTGGCTGTAAGGTGACATTGAAGTTGCGGAATTGGTTGTAAGGACAAACGCTCGCTTCCTATTGCAGCCCTTGAGAAAGGACAGCGCAGCGTCTAAATACAATCGCTTGAGAACAAAAGAAAAAAAAACGCGCGCACACACGCACACTGGCGCGTACAACAGCGTGCCCTCACACACGCACACACACGCTCTCACCCACACGCACGCGCTACGCTCTCACTAACGCACTCACTCACATAATATAATGTGCCTCAGTGAAATAGTATTGAACAACACATCAATCAAACGCTTCGCAGCGTTTCAATGGAATTGCACGGCCGCTACTAAAACAATCATTTTGGTTCATTTTAGCGACCGTGCCAGTGACTTCTATAGCATCGCGCGAGCGCATGTCTTTTGTGTGTGTGTGTGGGGGGGGGGGGGGGGTGCTTTTGCTTATTACAATTGGAGGAGGAAAAAATGGACAGATTTCGGCAAATTATAATTCGAGAGTTATCTGCGAAATTTCATCCTCTCAAACTGCAATAAACGGTTACCAAAATAAAGTACATCTTGATGATCAGTTGAACACATGACTACCACTAATTACCGGAGTTAGAACCTCCTAGAACACATGCTTCTGCTAAAACATTTTACGTGGGATAATTCATAAGTTGTTTCACGCTGTTTCCCGTCTTGCTTTCACCATCTTTGTGCTACTGCCTAAATTATGCTTAACTAAGCTCCCACGAAGTGTTTGCTTGAGGAAATTCACAACCGCTCGCCGGTCCTACCGCCCATAGAACGAGAGTTATGGGATGGCCGTCGCCAAAACTGACGCACCTCTCTGCATTTTCTTTGTTTTCTTTTAAATTTTTGCCGACAGTCGTTTTTGAGATGCAATCGAAGCGCCCGAACACGCAGTTTGACAATTAGCGGCCCCATTCGGCCCAGCATCGTACTTAGTGGCAGGGCGGGGAGGAGGCGCAAATCATAGGTAGTTAGGACGGCCCCAGTGAGCCTTCATAAAAAACATACATAAGAGCGAAACTTCTGAGCCCATGTCCATGTGTTCTACGAATGTCTTTTCCTATACTCCGTATCATACATAAGGTGCAACGCGGTGGAGGCCAGCGAGACGTCTGACAATGAATGCGTTTGCGTGAGGAAGAAGACAATGATTTTTCCATGTGAGGCATGATTTTTTTTCTCTTGGGAGCAGTAATAAACCAAGATGGTTTGTGCGTTGGAGGGCAAGACACCCTGTTATTTTCGTCTCTTTGTTCTCATTTGTAACCTCTCGCGACGCTGTGCAGGCGCGTTCGTGGTCGTCTCGCACGAGCGTTTACAACGATGAAAGCCAGGCGCAAGACGCGCGTAGTCACACATACTGCTGACTGAACTTCTTGTATAGCTTCCACAGCGTCGCATATATTGTATGAAACTGAGTATAGGTACATCGGCCAGCGTAGGCGTGCACACGAGGGGGCTGGGCGCCCCCCCCCCCCCCTTGGGAGGGAGAGAATACAACATTTATTGGTAGAAATAAGTCGCTATTGGGGGTGGGCCTCCTAGTCCGGAAGACCATTGGCTCTTGCCGCCGCCCGGGCACTACGGTCGACCAGGGCTTGTTGCTGCACTGGGTCAGAGCTGGACAGGGTCGCCTTGGGGGCTTACATGACCGGTCATGTAGGCTTTTACAGAATCCAGTTTTTATTTATGCTTGTTCTATAAAAGCATGAATACACTTATTTGTTGTGGAAAGCTGTGGTTTTCCTTTATTTTGACTTACAGGCACCATCGACAAGTTTTCCATTTAGGTTGCCGCAAAAGTTTTTCAACAAAATGTTCGTCAGTAGCATATGTATCGGCACTACTTTGTTCATGTGGCCACTCTCACGTGCGTCTAAGTCAGGTTATTCTTCGTTGACCAGACATTGCACTGTCCGCCTTGTACTTTGCTACGAACTAGTTGTTATCCGATCATTAGTAGTAGTTCTGGCTACGCAGCAAGCCGCTTTACGACAAAGTAGCAGTGCGCAACAGCGTTATCACTAAGTAGAGTAGTCCTCCTCAGTCGAACTGTTTCCTGACACCGTAGCGCTCATTAGTGACAAAGACAGTGATCGTCTTATCCGAAGTGAGTGCGTCTTTTCACAAAGCACAATATAACTTTTCCAGGGTCCCGTACATTGAATATTCTGCCACGTTGACTAGAACGTTCTGCATCTTCAACAAAGTCTCGTTTCTGTCGCATCGTTGCAACTAGGATGTAATTACCTGATTGGGTACAACTTACCACTACTGGTCAGTGGAAGTTGTCGGCACAGTGCTCGACAGGCATACTTTGAAAATTCCGGCAATGACAAGCTTTCATACGTTCACCATCGTGTCCCCTTTAAAGCGGCGCTACATACATATCATTCACACGGCATGTCAGCGTCCTTCCTTTCACAATTTCGAACCTCACAGGCACGAAAACAGTCAAAGGAACGCGCAACACACGAGCAGCTGAACCACAAAGAGATGCACATTACTAAAGACGTGCCGGGGAACACTGGTTCTAAGAACGCGTGACGAACGCGCAATCTTCCTGCATACCGAAACCACTTTCCGCTTGATGAGACCGCCCCACCTGCTGACGTGGGGCGAGTGGAAAGGGTTTATCACTAAGCCCTCCTCCTTTTACGGTTGGTGTTTGTTACGCGCGGCGACTAGACTTAGCTAGTGAAGCAAACTATGAGGCCTGGAGATATAATTCATGCCTGTTGTACCCGTTTTATTATGTTTAATTGCGCCACTTTTGGCGAACGCTTGAACTCGCATAAAGCAACTTGATGTTTCATTTCATAGATGGAGCTACCACCAAAAAACGCCTGTGAGACTTATGATTCATTGAAAATATTTTGTTTGAAGCACTGAGTGGTCAAGTTAGTGAGCACAAGTAGATAAAAGACACAATATGCATCTACTAATGTGCAATACTCGTTGGCAATTAGCGTCTAAAAGAAAAAAAAAGCGAGTTTCTACGGGACTGGTCAGCAGGAAAATTACGTAAATTCACTGCTGTCTTGCAGGTTCCCTAATAAAGATAAAGGAATTTTCTCTTCATAGAATCATAGAAAGGGCCTTGCTTCTTCATTATGTAGAAGTTCACAGTATCAGCTTGTGTAGTTTTGTCGCTTCATCGGTAATGCGTGACCAAGTACAGCCATAAACTGCCGCATTGACACAATAATAATTCATCAAGTTTTCATCAGAACACAAAGCAACTTCGCAGGGAAAATAAGTGTAATGTAGTCTACGTAGCCACTAAATATTATTGTTCTGCTTTGAAAATTAAAAAAAGATATTCTCACAAAAACTTTTAATATTTTGCCCATTTTCATTGCAGCGTAAATAAATTACTAATTATTTTATGGCTAATATCTCTTCATAGGAACCTTAAATAGCACTTGTTCTAAAGGCACTGTAAATTTGGTCTTGTTATGTTGAACAGTTTCGCCGTACTGGCAGTACAACGGAGGCTTGTACAACGAAAATGCCTTTTGTTGCTCACACTATTTTCATTGCTATTAGGTAACGCTTCCGAACAGGCATTAACACCAGGTGTCATTAGAAAGCGGAGATCATAAGCTTTCTGAATTATTAGAATTAATATTTATTTGTCAATCGCAGCGAGCACAGTGCGTCCGCAAACAATGCGTAAAATGCGGAGGGGGGTTCGCCGGAGTGGGACCGCCACCTTAATGAAATCGATAGTTGGACGGAAACCCGTCTGGTCAGGAACAGACATGAGGACAATTAAAACAAAACTCTGACCACGATTAAAAGCAAATAAAAGCACGACGTTTCGGCCCCCGTACGAGAGCCTTGTTCACAAGTGAAAAACTTGTGAACAAGGCTCTCGTACGGGGGCCGAAACGTCGTGCTTTTATTTGCTTAACTTGTGAACAAGGCTCCCGTACGGGGGCCGAAACGTCGTGCTTTTATTTGCTTTTAATCGTGGTCAGAGTTTTGTTTTATTTAACTTAATGTAGACCAAAATTGGCATGGGCGGGTAAGAGGGTTTGACGAATAAGACTGTGTGGTCATGACATGAATAAGGTGAAGATCCTCTCGCGTAGGTCGTCAAACCCTTTCCCCCAGTCACGTGCGTCACTGGTGATTGACAGTTTATATCTACCCAGGAACGGCGAGAACAGACATTGGTCATTTAAATGATAGAGCGTTAAGAAAAACCGACACCGGCAGCGTTGACCCGACGAATGCAAAGAATAAAAATTAAGATCCCAGCGGGAATCGGACCCAAGCATTCAGCGTGGCCGTCAGGTATTCTACCAAAGGGCCATGCCAGGTCTAGAAACTGCTGTGGAAAAAGACCCTATGCAGGCGTAATGCCGGTGCAACGTCAATTGTGGTCGTAGTGCTGGCTAATTTTATAACAATAGCAATAAACACTACATATGTAGTCCTATACAATACAGGCGTGATGTGAGGTTAACGTCTGTGGTTCCAGTGTTGGCTCCGCTTGTATAGCGGTCTAATAAACATTACATTTGTATTCCTATGGACAATTCAGCAAGCTATATTCAAGCGTTGCTCGACCCCAAAGGAATACGCTAACGAAAGTTACGTATGATATTCACATAATCGCACCGTAAAGTGTATTTCGTTTCGATAATACTGCCGTATGTGCTCTGACGTGAGTGCTGACGTTACGTCAGACCATAAGTTACCCTTTAAACGCCAGTGTTTTCGAAGTGCCTGGTAAGCCCACGCTGTGCATACAACTACTACACTTACAAAAACACGCCGATCCACCTCAAGGCCAGAAAATGCAGCATAGAGCTACTGGCTGCCTGCTTCGCACGAAACCGATTTCCACAAGGCGTGGGATCTGCCGAATTTTTACTCACGCCAAGACGTGCCATATGTTCGCCATACAGATACAGTAAAACCTCGGTGATACGAATATCACGGGATTGCCAAGAATATTCGTATCATCCGAAATTCGTATCACCAGAAAACATGGAAAATTAGTATGCGACAAAAGACAGTTGGCATACGTTTTGAGTCAGCGTTTCTCAGGGCAGCAGCGACGTCATGAACAGCTCTGAATGATTGCCAGTAAAGTTTTTAGACGTCAACGATCATACTTGTATTCGTAAATATACGGTGCATGCGTGCATGTGTAATTAATGAACCAGGTGTGTTGTGGCCCCTTCCTAATCTCACTACGCTTTTCTGCATGACACCAAAGTATTATGGCGAAAGTGACTTAAGAAGCGCTTTGCACACGATGGTAGAGGCGAAGCTCCTTCGCCAAGACCGTCCACTTCGCCTCTTGGGGTCATCGTCCACCTTTAATGGAACTTCATGACGGACCCGCAGCCCAAGTTTCAGTCTTGTTTCATAGAACGTCTGATCGCGGGGACATGGCTTGCATCGACGTGGCAGGCACGTGTTAATACAGTACAAAGACGCTGCTGCCTCGAGCACAGGAGCACATTTCATCGCGTCGGAAAAAAAAAGCGCGACGTCAACGTCATATGTAATCTAAACGCGAAGGCGCCAGAAGCCTCCAAGATTTGCGCGCACCATCTCGGAGGCAACGACGCACCGTTGATGGTCACGCAGCGCGCATGCCCGCGCCCGCGCGTGACTCACGGGTCTTCCGCGACAGCGCGGGCAGCACCTGTTCGTACCTGTGCGCTAGCGTACGTTCGTATCAAACGTCGCGGGGTTCAAATCGGTTCGCAACAACCGTACTCCAATACATTGCAGGCTAATGGGCCTTGGCCGGGACCACAGAAAAATTCGTATCACCCCAAAATTCGTACGAGCCGTGATCGTATCACCGAGGTTTTACTGTAGATAGATAGATAGATAGATAGATAGATAGATAGATAGATAGATAGATAGATAGATAGATAGATAGATAGATAGATAGATAGATAGATAGATAGATAGATAGATAGATAGATAGATAGATAGATAGATAGATAGATAGATAGATAGATAGATAGATAGATAGATAGACGGCAGAAGTACGTTTGGTTCGCAAAGAAATCATTCGCACTTAGTGGTGGTTCAGCAGCATGCACGGTATATTGCTCGGAAAGTAGCCCTAGAATGCTTGCACATTAAAGCGTTCTGCATATCATAGCAATTGTGTTGTCGGTGTTAAATAACCCCGACATTTCAGACACAGGTTCATTGTTTTACAGCGAGAGCTGTTATGATATCATTTCTTTTTGTTTATTTCATGGTATTTATTGCAAATGTGTGTAATTAGCATACATAGCGAACAAAATACTCAAGGCGGCCTCTACCAGCGTACAAGCGTTACACAGAACTCCTAAAACGGTATTAAAGCTATACAATTCATGAAGAGTGGATACCAGTCCGGTTGAAACTCTAATTGTTGATAAAAGTCTTTTAGCTGAAGAGCCATTTGAATGAAATGCAACCGCGATGATACCACTGGTTCCGCATGCCTGTCTAACATGCGAGTTTTCCATAAACTGTGCATACCCATTAGTAATAGCATGTCAACAGACATAGAATGGCTTTTGGGTGGCATGAGATAACGTATGCTATACGAATTTAAATTGAGTTGTTTTTTAAAAGCCCTTTGCAGAACGTCCCAAAAGACTATGGCTGTTATGAGATCATTTCGACGTCCGTTTCTGGCGCTGTAGTTGTTCGCCGCCGCCGCCACCACCCCCGGTGTCCGCTATCGCGCGAAATAATAATAAAAAAAACGAAAGAAAAAATATACAGGATGGAACGATGGTTCTAACCTGGGCCCTCTGCGTGGGTGCCCAGTATTCTACCTCAGATGCAGGCCGGTGCTTGAAACTGCTTTGCAAGAAGACCCTATACAGGCTTTATGTCGCGAAGGAACCACATTAAAATATGTAATATAGCGTGGTAGAAGAGTAAAATAACAACCAGGCGTCACACAATGCGAATTCTGTAAGAAGGCGTCACACAATGCGAATTGCGCAACGAGTAGGTTGTTGAATGCTTCCAACCCATTACGAAGGGTTCTGCCATAATTCTTCATCGTCATAGGCGCAGCATCAACAAAGTGCACATAATGCATTACAGGTGTTTAGCGGGTACCACGGTTCTCCGCAGAATGACGAAAAATGTCATAATGGCTGCTTCCCTACTTCACAAAAATTAGGGTGATTTATAGCATAGTGGTTTCCTCGCAAGTGCACTTCTATTTGTCGCTAAGGAAGCCCATAAGGCCCATATGATCCATTTCCTCAGGGTCTTAGTAAAGTTCTTTCCCCCTCACAATCCTCCTGGGAGACTGCGCTGACCAGCTCAGAGCCGCAGCAGCAGCGTCGGCTGATCCAGCGGGCACGAGGTGTGGCGCGAGCCAATGGGGCCCTAAACTAAGGGCTCCACCCAACGAGGACGATCCTTGAGGCCTGCACAAATAAAAGTTTTTTTTTCTCTCTCTCTTTCTCACGTCAACGTAACTTATACAGCGTGGTGGGAGAGTGAAATAGCGGCCAGGCGTCACACAATGCGAATTGCGTAACTAGTGGGTCGTTTAAAGCTTCCAACCTATTATAAAGGGCTCAGCCATAATTCTTCATCGTTATCAGTCGTCGCATCAAGAAAATGCACATAATGCCTTACAGATGTGTACCATGGTACTTCGCTTCTCCGCAGATTGACGAATAATGGCGTAGTATGTGCTTCCCAACTTCACAAATATTATGATTTATGGCGTAGTGGGTACTTTGCTAGTATACTTGTATTAGTAGCCTCAAGAGAGTTTACAACGGCCTCTAGAAATGCCGCTCCTCCAGCTTTCGCTGCGACTGTGCTGTGCCTTCCGCGCAGGCCTGGCGTTCTTGTAGTGTTAGCTACACTCGCCTAGCCGAGCCAATTTCGCGTGGCTCCTCAAGAGCCGTGCTGCGCATGCGCGAGGATCAGTGATGTCACATGGCCGGCACCTCCCGCGCACTCCGCACACTGCCGCGCGCGACTCGCTACCGCCGGTCAGCGCTTTCCAGAGGAGTGACGTCGTAGCCGAGGTAGACGTACTGGCGCCGGCGCGCGCGCAGCTATTCGCCTTCGCTGTGCAGTCGCCGTCTGACACTGCGCTGGAGCCGCTTGATAGCGCCTCTGACTTGGGTTTGCCAATGTGGTTTAGCCATGGAGAAGGAGAGCGCAAGTGCTGCTCAATGGCGCAGGAGAGCGGAGAAGCTTAACTCATCGGATCCAGAAGTAGTTGCCTGGCAAAATAAATACAGCCGAAATCCGCGATAGCGAAATCCCGAGGGAACGAAATTCTCACCGCAACGAAATATTTTCGGAGCACCGGCGAACGCCCATAGGAGTCAATGCACTTCGTAACTCGCGACTACGAAAGATATTCATACCGCAGTCCCTCATTAACGAAATTTTTGAAACACGAGTGCGCAAATAATCTACTCTCGCAACATTAACTACATTCGAAAACTGCTGAAATGCATTCATGACAGGCACGTAGGCAAGGGGGGGGGGGGCCCGGGGGGCCCGGGCCCCCCCCGAAATTTTTCCAGCCTTCTATATTCCCAGACAACTTTTTTTGTTTTTGCCTTGGAAAGACTTTCTTTCGAACAATTAGGCCTTGCCCCCCCCCCCCCCCCCGAAAAAAAATCCTGGCTACGTGCCTGATTCATGATACACTTAAATTGTGCAAAAGTATCGCTACAGCGCACTTGAGAAGCAGCCGCCATCATTGCTTACAAAAAAAAAGATAAAGCTGGCGACAATGATGATGATGATGGTTTGCCGAAACACCTACTCGTTATGGCGGACTAGGTAGCCAAATCCACATTCTTCATAGAGTTTCGTTCGTTGGCTTGGCTCTGTGCTTGGCTTTGTCGGCTTTGCGCGCACATGGTCGCGTGTGTGGAGCCATTTTTGGAGCGTTTGGTTGGTCGCTTGGTGTAACGTGAACTGTGTGTTGCGATTGCTTCGTCCGATTTCGCTACCTGCGAAGATGCCGCCTCCAACAAAAAACGGAAGTTAATCACACTGGAAGATAAGGCTGCAATCATCAGTGAGGTGGAAAAGGGCAGGGAAAAAAAGGACATCGCCGAAGAATTCGGCGTTGCGTGCAGCTCGCTGTCCACGATTAGGTGCTGATCCGCGCTGATCCAGCGGAGCCGGAAGAAGGTTCACCTGTAGGCACACTTGACGACGGTACTGGTGACAGCGCAATGCCGCCGTCACTGACCAATGCATGGGGCGAACTTTGTGCCGTGGCAAAACAGATTCCCAATCGAGAGCCATGACATCGCTGCATGGTAAGGCCCGCCAAAGCAAACTGACTTTTGGAAATAAAATGTGTTTTTTGTAAATTCCACGTCTTTTCTGCAGCATTCTCGCGCCAACGAAATTCCCGCAAGAGCGAAATTTTGAGCTTGCCCCGCCGATTTCGTTATTGCGGGTTTCAACTGTATACATGTGCCACATAACATAATATGTATACCACGTGTGTGTCATTGGAGCAGCAGTAAGCATGATAATCAAGCTAATCCTAGACAATCAGGAAAGCTAAGAAGAATCAGCTGAACCTTTGCTAACGCTTCGTTATCCTGGCATAGCCGAGCTAAGCCACTGCAACATTTTTTCTCTTTATTTGTGCACAAACCGCAATACTCGAATTTCTGCTGTATTCTATCAGAACGTTGCGTTTGCACATCGTGACACAAGAAGCTTTAATGTGGATTTTTATTGCAAAGTATTGATAAGGCGTCAGATATTACGTAAAACGCTAAAAGTAGTGCAAAACGCTAAAAGTAGTGCAAAACACAGGCAATCGCATATTAAAGAGCTTTGTGCAGTTTTACAGTCATAAAACGAAATTTGATGTCAAGGTGTATGGCAGTGGCAGTGTCACACGCCAGAGAAAAAAAGAGGGGAAAGTTTCGCGCGTTTCACTCGCTCACTAATCTTACTCCCATCGTATTCACGCTTGCCAACTCTGAGCACACTAAGCAACATTGCAGTGGGATACTGCAATACTGCAATACATTGCAATACTGCAGTGGGAACCCTAATGCGTATCCCGATGGCAGCGGCTAAATACTTCTTGGCAGTGCAGAGCTCCTGCTCCATGGACAGGTCAACCAGAATACGCATCAACGCCCAGTGCTGACATTCCCAAGTGATACGAGCATTCGGCAGTGGCAGGACATTGTCACTCAAGACACCGTACACGGCAAACTCGTGCAGCGTTGTTGCGAAACTCGAGACTGCTTCCCAGTAAGCGCCCTTCCAAAGGTCCCGGTGGAGGTCGCCTTCCGCCGGGTCAGGGCGGCTAGACGGCAGAATGGCGTCGGCGCTCATCGTGCTGTAGTTCCCATGTGGGTCGTGGGATGGCCGCCTGCCTTCAACCGTCGCGGTTAACGAACGTTGACCGTTGCCGGCGTCCTCGGAAGCAGCTGCCGTTGGCGTTCTCGCAGGTGGAAGAAGACGCTGCGGAAGAGGCGCCACTCGTCGTTACGGTCCAGGTCGTGTATCGGTAGATGCAGATGCGAAGGCGTCTCTGGATCGAGTTCGCTTGCGCAGGACGACAGTGCCCTAGCGGTGGAGGCATGGGACTTCAGACACCAATGCTGATTGCTGTTGACCTCCTGAGCCCGCTGCAGCTGGCGTTCTCGCAGGTGGAAGAAGACGCTGCGGAAGAGGCGCCGCTCGTCACGATCCAGGTCCTGTATCGGTAGACGCAGAAGCGAAGGCGCCTCTGGATCGAGTTCTCTTGCGTAGGACGACGGTGCACTAGCGGTGGAGGCATGGGACTTCAGACGCCAACACTTAGCGCTGTTGGCCTCCTGAGCCCGCTGCAGTTGGCGCTCTCGTAGGTGGAAGACGACGCTGCGGAAGAGGCGCCAGTCGTCGTCAAGGTCCAGGTCGTGTATCGGCAGACACAGGAGTGAAGGCGCGTCTGGATCGAGTTCGCATGCGTAGGACGACGGTGCACTACGGGTGGAGGCACGGGACTGCAGACACCAATATTGACCGCTGTTGGCCTCCTCAGCCCGCTGCAGTTGGCGTTCTCGCAAGTGGAAGTAGAGGCTGCGGAAGAGGCGCCGCTCGTCACAATCCAGGTCCTGTATCGGTAGACGCAGAAGCGAAGGCGCCTCTGGATCGAGTTCGCTTGCGTAGGACGACGGTGACCTAGCGGTGGAGGCATGAGACTTCAGATACCAACGCTGACCGCTGTTGGCCTCCTGAGCCCGCTGCAGTTGGCGCTCTCGTAGGTGGAAGACGACGCTGCGGAAGAAGCGCCAGTCGTCGTCACGGTCCAGGTCGTGTATCGGCAGACGCAGAAGTAAGGACGCGTCTGGATCGAGTTCTCTTGCGTAGGACGACGGTGCACTAGCGGTGGGGGCACGGGACTGCTGACACCAATGCTGATTGCTGTTGGCCTCCTGAGCCCGCTGCAGCTGGCGTTCTCGCAGGTGGAAGAATACGCTGCGGAAGAGGCGCCGCTCGTCACGATCCAGGTCCTGTATCGGTAGACGCAGAAGCGAAGGCGCCTCTGGATCGAGTTCGCTTGCGTAGGACGACGGTGCCCTAGCGGTGGAGGCATGAGACTTCCGATACCAACGCTGACCGCTGTTGGCCTCCTGAGCCCGCTGCAGTTGGCGCTCTCGTAGGTGGAAGACGACGCTGCGGAAGAAGCGCCAGTCGTCGTCACGGTCCAGGTCGTGTATCGGCAGACGCAGAAGTAAGGACGCGTCTGGATCGAGTTCTCTTGCGTAGGACGACGGTGCACTAGCGGTGGGGGCACGGGACTGCTGACACCAATGCTGATTGCTGTTGGCCTCCTGAGCCCGCTGCAGCTGGCGTTCTCGCAGTTGGAAGAAGATGCTGCGGAAGAGGCGCCGCTCGTCGCGATCCAGGTCCTGTATCGGTAGACGCAGAAGCGAAGGCGCCTCTGGATCGAGTTCGCTTGCGTAGGACGACGCTGCACTACCGGGGAACGCACGGGACTGCTGACACCGATGCCGACCGCTTTTGACCTCCTGGGCGTGCTGCAGCTGGTGCTCTCGCAGACTGAAGACGCTGCAGAAGAGGCGCCACTCGTCGTCTTGATCCTGGTCGTCCTGAGGCACCACCTGATCCAGGCCCATCCAAGCACGTCTCGATCGAGGCACGTCCTGCGGCAAACCCAGCCGCGAAGGCGCGTTTGGGTCTGGTTCGCTTGAGTAGGGCGACGGTGGACTACCGTCGGAGGTACGGGATTGCAGATGGTGCTGCGTGTATTGCCATGTGCAGCACCTGCCAACGATGTATTCGAGGCTTTTGTCGTCGCTGCCCATGCCACGCTGGATCGCCGTACGGTCTGCCAACCAGTCGATCATTGCACCTGTTTGGAACGAGCTCTGTGCCATATGCGCGTGCACGGCGAACGTGCTGGACGACTTCCTTCTCTTCTACTTCTTCTTCCTCCCCGTCAATGGCTCATAGCCGCTATGATAGATAGGACAAGAGGCGGGCTGTTTCACCATCGCTATTAATATGTGAATAATCATGATTAAGGTATGTCGCCACCTTCAAACAGATTTTTTTAAAAAGCGGAGCTTCTTAAGCTTGTCGAAGTCGCGGTTCGCCTCGTCAAGAAACTATCGTCATCATGAACGGCCTCTACCTTATATGGCATCTCGCGTCGCCTAGCACCTGGCATAACTGCGCATAGCGCGTGCAACGCAATAACTCGGCCGGCGCGCGCTCTATTCTCCGCGAGATCGGTGGCAGTACCGTCGCCGCGTTTGTGTGGATAGGCGGTCGGCGGCGCGTATACAAATGTACGCAGCGGCGCTCTGCCGTTGGCGGTTTGAGTCGATTGTCGGCGAATCAAGCGCGTTGACTGCAGGCTAATAGTGATGTATACGCCCTCCATTGCTAAATTAATGCACAAAACCTGCCTAACGTTCCTATTACATGTGAGAGAAGCGCAATCTGCCCCTCAATGGGGTACTGGCCTTCGGTCACATTTGTGTATTACACTGTGCTCGATGTTTTTTCTTGCTTCATTGGCACGTGTTTAAATTGTGTTTTGCCTACACCACAATATAAATAGCGTTACGCGACTGAGCCAATTAAGTATTTACTTCTTGCTCTAGCAGCTACAAAAAAAGAGAGAGAGAACCTGTATTTCTGCGTAATTAGATGAAGTAGAACTTTGTGCACTCTGCTTTTCTGCTTGCGTGAATACGCGTACTGCTGTAGAAATGCATAGCTTCAGGTCTTTCTTACCGCTAACCGGCCTCTGCAGACGCTAGTTCATGCTTTGCGGTATCACAAGGATTTCCAAATCGCCATACTAAAATTCTGCATTCACACCTCCGACATTTAGTACCTTTTTTTTTGTTTAGGACGACGCCAAATGCACTATGTGATATGCTTGAATGACGAAGTTGTACCCAAAGTGAGATGATTTCGGCAAATGGACGGTACGATGGTTAGACCTAACGCCATACCGACACGTGCATGGACTCGCTTATTAGAGTGCATACAAGTCTCGTAAGGCGAAATGGTTATGTATATCGTGTGGGCATACGTACAAGCATTTGATACTGTGCTAGCACAACGGAATACGCTGTAATCTGAGGACGTGCATGACCTATGCACACATGCGAACAAGGTGTGGATAGCAGACGACGTGAGGAGCCATCCACACCACGGGGTTTCGTCGTCTCGCTGCTAGGTGCCGACTCTGCTCGATCTCGCAGCCAATAGGGAACCCAAGCTCAAGTTTACGGCGCGACGACAGCGCCGCGCTTCGGCTCTGGAGAGAAGCTCCGGCGAAACTGGGGGAAGGCGTAGCCGATACAGCCTGTTTGTCGGCAGCGGGAACGCGGGAACACGTGCGCGCGCGCGTTCCTTTGCCGGTGCGGGGAACTGGGGCGCCGTGCCGACAGCTTGGCACGCTGAACCGAGGGGCTTGCTATGAGAAGCTGCATTTCCGCGTTGGCAGGAGCGACCCCGCGGAAGCGAGGTCCGAAGTATCGCTGTGTCGTGGAGGCACGCGATTCACGTGTGAAACTGTATCGGTTCCCGGGCATGTCGCACGAGAAAAAAAGGCGACAAGGGTGGATCACCGCAGTAAGAAAAATAAAGTATGCCCTAGCTGACAGCGCTGTCTCGCCTTCTGTTTTGGTAGTCTCAGTTCATTGCTTTCTTTCGTTTCGACTACCTGAATCGGTACGTAACGCGGCGCATGCACGCAACGACTACAGTAATGATTACTCGCTGTCTTCTCGCATTGTGAAAGTCCAGTTACGGTGGTAGGTGAAACGACTTTGTGTTTTGATTGCCCATGTTCGTGAGACCTATACCGTCGTTGTTGAACGTTCACACTCGCGTTATACCGTTAGCGTTGCGCGGTTGGTTGAATTAAACTGAACTCGGCACATTGTCAAAAGGTCGGCGCCTGCATTTCACGCGTCGGGAAGGCTGCTTTATCACGCCGGAACAGACGTCTGTGCATTTTCGGCAAATTTTGACATAGTTCTGCTGGTTAGCTTTGTTTTTGTCACTTTATTTGGGTGATATATATTTAAGTCGCTAAAGCTAACTGGCACTTAATACATGCTTTGCAATTGACACCTTGCAGTATCCACCTTCTGACTTTGTGCGATTTTCTAGCCGCATGCGCGCAGCAGGTTTCATACGCCTGTCAAGTAGATATCATAAAAAGAGACTGCAAGCATGACGCGAGAGCCGAAAAAACGAGGCGAGCAGTTCAACTTGCTTCACAGTGGTTAAAGCTCAGCTAGCTGCCTCGCGTCTTAATCGGTGGGTGATGCTCCAGCGGCACGGAGGACTTGACTCTAACCTACTCAGGAAAAAGTGCCATGACCGTATAATATCTTTTTTTCGCACGCCGCAAACGTTTGTTCATGAAAGTACACGGCTGCTACTGCAAGCATGCCATATCAAAACAACAATAATATGATTCAGAGTCCACAATGCAGAACATCGATAGCGTGCACGGCTTCATTTCGGAGTGCATATGGACCATTACGTATATTTAACATGACGGAATGAGACTTACCTCGAGGTATACGTCTTACACGGTGTAATCGCGACTTGGGAAATGCATTTTGCATTGAGTCGGGCGTCGTTGTCGTCGATAGTCGACTCTTCATCGTAAAGGTGATTGACGAGCCTTTCTCATTTTACCAAGTTCGCTTTTCGGAAGTGCCTGTCCAGATTGAAGATCTTTTTGAAGCCGCAGTGCAGGCGGTACATTGTCAGGCCCGGCAGTGCACCGCGAGAGTTCTGCACGCGCACGGAAGCGAGCGGCAGTGCGTTGGAGAGAAGGAAAAACGCGCGTTGTTGGCCCCCAGTTTCTATTTTTCTGCCAGAGATGGCGCTGCCTGTCAAGAGTAGCGCCGCCACTAAGCGCTGCTTGGGAAGCCTATAGTATAGAAATGTGGCGGGAAAGGGAAGTGAGGCTGAAGAGGAGGGAAAAGAGGAGAGAAGAGTGTAAAGCATAGCACAGAGAGAAAGAAAGAAACATAAATAAACAGAGATAAAAAAGTCACAGTTTCACCGCAAGGGCGAAGCAATGAATGCGATAGCAACGAATTGTAGCGTTACACAAAGTGAGGCTGGCAGCTAACTGTTTTGTATCCCATCTTGCGTAACTACAAAACGCTGGTGTAAGAGAATACGGCTGCTCCAGGGAGAGATGCTCTCCGCATAGTCACTTCGCGTTGAGAGCGCAGCACGTAGAAAGGTATACGAGAAGCCCGCTGTGATAGTTTTCGAGATAGCGCGCGCGCCAGCGATCGCGACCGCGCCCTTAGATTCAAAGTTCAAAGTGGCTGCTCGCGCGACAACCCCCCCCCCCCCCCGCCCACCTCGCTTCTTTTCATGGTCGTTAAAGACGGGAGGGGCGTTTCCTGTCTGCTTCGACGGCAGGCCTTCTGATGTTATCGCATGCACCCTCCGAGCGACGGAAATGGGCCGGCTCGTTTGATCTCTGCTTCGGCCGCGTCCGTCGTCCCCGCTCGCGCGCTTTTACCCTCGGTAGAACATACAATGCGCGGGGGGATCTTAACAATTTGGACTTCATACAGGAAGGACGTGATGGCGACGGCAAAAACCCGTCGAGACTGTCCATATAAAATTGCTATCGCAATAAAAAGAAAGAAAAAAAAAACAGAGAAATGAGAAGAAAAGAAAGAAACAAAGGAAGGAAGGAAGAGAGAAAAATAAAGAGAAATAAAGAAGGTCGACCAGCTCTGCAGTTCCTTCAGGCTTGACACCACTAGTACGAAGCTGCCTGAATTTTTTATATGCAGTACAGAATTTTCAGAAAAATGCTGCGACAATGCACCTGTCGTGTTTGGTGACGAGCTCTCGAGGCGGAAATGCTTTGCCGCAGCTAAAGATGCATTGAAATGAATATATTTAAGAATTTGTTAATTATGAACTTAGATATAAAAATGTCTCGTAATTTGCTATATTCATCATTGAATTTCAATGGATGTCGGAACCGAGTGCACCGGGCGCGCAGGAAAAGTGGCCGTTCTGTTACATCAGACCGGATATCCCATGACGAGGAAGTGACGAAATTTGAATCCAAGCGCATCGAAGCAGAATTTGATCAAAAATGACAAGTCTAACACAGGAGTGAACTCACGTTCACTCCTGTATTAGACTTGTCATTTTAGTGCTTACGTGTTTGTAGTTAATTATCGCTGTGGTAGTGTTCTTTGAAAACAATAATTTATGAAGTGTTCTGATTATATTACGAACAGCATTTTTTTCACAAATAGGTTGTAAAAGTTGGCGTCAGTGATGCAGCCATACGGATCGGTCGCCTGTGTGACGTCGCTCACCCATGGACAGGGGCGGCTGAAAACTTTATTGGCAGCACCGCGGCAATCTGTACCGATGCGCATATTTACAGCCTTATAATAAATAAAGTAGCACATGTATCCCCGACAAAACGCGGCTGCAGACAAGTCTGGACACGTCGTGCCCGGTAAACTGAGGGATCCGGAGAAGTAGTATATGGAAACGTCGCGCGTTACAGGCAGTCATAAACGACCAATAAAAGGAAGCTTAGGTCATGACCAGGATTTGGGGACATATGCACGTACCGCCATCTCTCGTCGGTGACTGCGGTGGCCTGCCGTAACTGAATGGGAAATAAGCGAAAAAAATTCTATCTGACGGAAAAAGTTGTCAAAAATGACTCCCGGTTCTATACAGTAGAGACCTATTTGAACATTCTGTTAAAATTACAGTGTCGCAGCACAGACCGCGTGGCTTCCCGGAGTGTTTAAAATTTTACAAAAGGGCTTCATGTGTTTCTAATGGGCGGTGTTCACTTGTCCTGGGAAGCCACACGCTTTGTAGTGCAATACTGCAATTTTACCAAAACGTTCCAGTAGGTCTCTGCTGTATTGTGTGAGTATTGTGTGAGTAGTGCGAGTTCAGTGCTTGGCGATACGAAATATTTTCTGGTCAAATGACGGACTTTTACTTTAAAATGCTGTTTAAAATCAGCAGCACAAGGATGACACTTGCAGTTCGAAACGAAACGAGCTGGCACCACCAATTTTGAGACGGCAATGACTCTCGTGCGTGCATTTTCTTTACATCTCTATATTTGTAGTAAAGGGCCCCTCACCAGGCCACATAGCAAATTTTATTTAGATGCTGGAAGTTGTTGTGTGGTAAATGCAGAACATTATACCGCAATAATTTTTCGAATCGGATCATTATGAGCTGAGAAACAACAATTTGTAGCGGCGCGAAACCATGATGCGAGGAGGCGAGCTTCGGACCCTTGCCACTCGCCCCTTGTAGGCTTCGCAAGCCAAATCCCTTCCCTGCACTCTTCGGCATCGGAGACGGACGATCACATGACGCATACGCATGAACACGTCATCACGTGCGCATGGCGTGTCCGAGCCAGTCCGAACACGCGAGCGGCGTTGCGCGGCCACTACCCTTTCTTTTTTATTTTATGTGGCGGCCGCGGGCGTCGTGTCTGCGTTCTGTGTGGTAGACTGCCTGTTTCTGCGAGACGGGCATGACCGCTGCGGCATTTGTACAGGCACGACACAGGCGTTATCAAGAGCCAGTGCCGCATGGACATTAGGTAGACGCAGAAGGATAAATGGGCCTAATGAGCGCTGAAACTGGGTAGAAAATTACACAATTGCCTTGTCAGGACTAGCGTCTGCTCAACGCGCAAGCCACGAGAACACGAACGCATGCGAAACAGAGGCAGATTAGTGCCGCATCTCACTGCGATTCGCAGTAAAAAAAAAAAAAGAAAGAAAAAGAAAGAAAGAAAAACACGCACACATTCCGTTTGTGTGTCTTATTATTTCTATCGAATTTCATTAGTCTATTCAAGCAACGAATTACACAAGCTGCACATCTCGCGTAAAATAATTATTGCGGTGTCACGTGCTTCTGTAGGTGACGTCAGAGCGCAGATGTCTACGCAGAGGAGCAACGTCAGAGCACTGACATTACGTAGGGCTAGTCCTAGTAAACAAACAACTTTATTTCAGCATCAACAGGGAAGAATACAACTCTGGTGAGGCTACAGGGTGCTAGCAAAAAGCCTCTAACGGCTTGACAAAGGCCAGCACCCCGTTTACAAAACTACAAAACAAAGCAAAACAGCAGTGGACAGTCAATACGTGTACTTAAGGAAAAGCCTATAAATATAGTGACGGCTTATAAGTTCATTTGTCAGTTTACATTTAGATTTAGATGACGGGGACTAAAAATGGTGGGGGCGGAAATTGCACTTATAGAATATAACTTCAGTAATTATGCTAGGCTACCTAATTGCTTAGTTTATCGTATTAACGGAGGAGTTAAGAGCCTGTGGCAGCAAGTACCTCAGCATTCGGCGGCCATAGTTTGAACGAGTGTAGGGAACGTTCCATGTGTGACTGCTTCGTGTGGCGTATGTTTTTGCATGTGGAGTTAAGGTGGCGAGTTTTTCTAGAAAATAGTCGTTACTTCTGCAGTATGCATCATACCGTTTCAATAGAAGTGTGTTGAACAGGTCCGACAATGACGTTATTCCAAGATCTTCGAATATAGGCTTTGTATGGGCATCATATGGTTCATTTGAGATGATTCTTACGGCTTTTTTCTGCAGCCGATGGATTTTGGACAAGTTTGTGTCAGTCGTTGTGCCCCATACTAGATAGCCATATGTTAATGTAGATGAGAAAAGGGAATTGTATAAAAGCAATTTGATGTGCTTTGGTAGGAAGTAACGAAAGCGTGTTAAAATACCCACTATTCGCGAAAGCTTGGAGTAGACGAGATTAATATGTGCGTTCCATTGCATATTTTCTTCAAAAAGAACACCCAAGGTTTTTATTACTGGTACCAGTTCTATTACTGAAAGACCAAGGTGCAGGGTAATATTTGAATTAATTGGCTTATTTCTAGGGCGAAAAAGAACTGCTTTTGTCTTTGAAACGTTTATAGTTAGGGAATTAATTTCACTCCAATTATTCAATATTTTGAGCACCTCATTCGCTTTTTTTGCAAGAAGAGGCAGACTGTGATGTGTCAAAAATAAACTTGTGTCGTCTGCATAAATTACAAACGATGAATTTATGTCTATATTAACAAGGTCATTTGTATACAAATTGAAAAGCAATGGGCCAAGAATGCTTCCCTGAGGAACGCCATGTAGCAATGGTTTGAGACATGAATGAGAGTTGTTACACGCTTTGCTGGCCGTACTGTCGGCACGACTTGATGAGAGAGAGGAAGCAACCTCTGAAACCGTAACATTCTAGTTTCTTTAAAAGTGTGGCGTGATTTATTCTATCGAATGCCTTTGAATAGTCAATGAAAATTCCAAGTGCATAAAGTTCGTGTTCATAGGCATCAAGGATTATTTCTTTTTGTGTTAGTAAGGCGCTCTCTGTCGAACGTTTTTTTGTAAACCCAAATTGATAGGGTGTCATGATGTGGTGTTTGTTTAGGAATGAGGTCATTCGTATGTGTATTAGTTTTTCGACGACTTTAGAAAATATGGGGAGTATTGAAATAGGTCTGTAGTTAGACGTGTTAGATTTATCACCACCTTTATAAATGGTAATAACTTTGGCGACTTGAAGCCGGCGAGGAAACTGGCCGCATGAAAAGATTTGATTAATGATGTGCTCCAATACATGATCTATGGTAGCGGCAACATATTTAAGTGGCCGAATTTGCAAGCCATCTACATCACAACAGGTAGTGTTGTTTAGAGGTATGATTGTAGACACGACCTCATCTGCAGTTACTGGGAATAGGAATGCTGTTTCCTCTATTCGTGGGCACATAAAGTTCAGACAGTTCGGGTCATGATGGCTATTTCCTACTGATGTGAAAAAATCATTAAAAGCTATAGCTACATCATCTCCTGTGTGAGTTGTACCATTCACACTAATTTCACCGGGGTTATTATTTGCGCCGGGGTGTCTATTTAGAAGTGTATTTAATTTTCTCCGAATGATTTCTGGTGTTAGTTTCACATCTCGCGAGAACAGGTTTTCAAAGTACTCTTTCTTGGTTTTTCTTAAGAGACTATTTGTTTTGTTCCTGTGTTTTCTGAATGTATCTAGATCATCCTTGTTCCTTGATTTCAAAAAATTTTGATAGAGAACTGTTTTTAGCTTTATAGCTTTCAGACACTCCGCTGTAATCCATGGTTTACGTGCTCTACGTGGTTGATTTTTGGTTTTGTAGGGAAAACAGTCGTTATAAAGAGTTATAAATTTATCTATGAAGATGTTGTAGGCTTCCTCTGGATCTCTCGTTGAAAGAATGCTCTCCCAGGATACCTTAGAGAGTAGATTATAAAAAATCTCCAATGTGCCTTCATTTATCTGTCGAAATGTGCGTACATTTGCTCTGGCGTGTTTTAATTGGAACATTTTATTGCTAAGCACTAAATATATGGGCAGATGGTCGCTGATACGCGTTTCAAGAACGCCTGAATTGATAGGTACGTTTGCTGAGTTTGTGATAAAGACGTCTATAAGTGTTGATGTACCTTGTTGTACTCGAGTAGGTTGTTCTATGAGATTAGTAAACGCGTTAGTTTCTAAAGTACAGCGTAGTTCTTCACTTAGCGAGGACGAGTGTAACAGATCAATGTTTAAGTCTCCACCAAGAATTAATTTGTAATTATTTTCATTAACCCACCCTAAGAACCTATCAAAGAACGAAAAAAAAGCTTTGTGGCTACCTTCGGGGGGGGGGGGGGGGGCGATATGCAACAGAAAAAAATGGTCATATTACATTGCAAAGTTAGTATTTCATAGTCATCTGTTATCACAGAGAAAATTTCAATTATGTCACATTCAAATGAGTCTTTCACAAGCAACATCACACCACCTCCCGTCTTCCCGTTTCGTTTTATGTTATAGGTTCGATAACCGTACATGCGGAGTGCTTCAGAGTTTTCCCGGTACCAAGTTTCAGTGACCATAATCACATCAAATTTAAAAGTGAAACCGTCAAGCAGCGTTGTTATTTCATCTTCTTTATTTCTGGCGGATTGGGCGTTTATATGTAAGCAAGAAACGTTGTACTTTTTTATAACAAGCGGCAAAGATGATGCTTGTCGTTCCATCCGCAACCTGGCTATTGCAACAAAAACTGTTGTGACGTCACAACGGAACCTCGCGAGTGTTAAAACAATCTTTTCAAGATCAATGCTACTTGTTATCTGCAGCACTCGGGATGTCTCAGTCTTTCGGGCAAATATCTTTCCACCTCTCGTCCACGCATACAGCCAGTTCATTTCTTTCTTTCTTGCCACGGTCATTCCGAGCAGCTTTTTTAGCTGCGGGCAAAGATGCTCGTTTACGTAGATAGGCGATGTTTCAGAGAGGCCGACGTCGGTAGCAGACAGACGCATTTTACGCGCCTTTTCCAGAACAGCGTCACGTTTAGACCGGTTGTGAAACTGTACAACAATGTGCGGATAGGGCTTATCTTTGGCGGGAATACGATGACAGACATCAACATCGCTTTCTTCAATTGGTTCGTCTATAGCTTCACCAAGTTTTCCAAGGATCTCTATTAGCTTTTCATCGGGGGTGTTGGGAACTTTTTTCAGTTCAATATTCCTGTTACGTGAATACTGCTCGAGGGCGGCAGTTCTCTTGTCATTTTCACAAGCAAGCTTTCTAAGTTTCTCCTGTTCTGCTACAAGTGCTACATTCTGAGCCTTAAGCTCGTTATTTTATTTCTCGAGTTGAGTGCACTTCGACACCGTTTCCTCATATTGCTTGTTAAGAAAATCAAGGCCTTGCTTCAGGTCGCGATGTTCTTTTCTAAGTTCTCTTTCAAGGGAGGTACGCAAGTCGACAAACTGTTGTTGCAAGTCACTTTTCAATACATCACGAATTTCTTGTTTAAACTCTTTGAAAACTTTTTGAATATCGGCATTTGGCATGTCACTTCAACACAGTTACTTCCAACCACAATCACTTCGGCAGCAGCAGCAGAGACACTAAAGATACTACAAAATATACTACGAACGCAGTCAGGACTAACCTGAAAAAATTGTAGATAGCGGCTTCAGTTGCTTGTGCGCGTGTCCGCTGCTGCTGCCAAAGTGTCAGGCAAAGCGCTCTGCGTAACCGCAGGAAAATAGCAGTCCAGGTGTCGCTCACGGTGCCTAGATGACAGCCACGCCCACGATGGGGTTCGTTACACCTTGGCACGCGCCGAAGTGTCGATGAGGATACTGCAGAAAGTTGCAAAAATGGTGTAGCGATGAAGACTTGATGAACGGAAACAGGTAAGGTAGTCGCCGGTACGGGACAAGGCAGCCAGCGGTTGAACACCAAGAGTAGGTAGAGGCCAAAAACGTCCAGTACCTGAAAAAATTGTAGATAGCGGCTTCAGTTGCTTGTGCGCGTGTCCGCTGCTGCTGCCAAAGTGTCAGGCAAAGCGCTCTGCGTAACCGCAGGAAAATAGCAGTCCAGGTGTCGCTCACGGTGCCTAGATGACAGCCACGCCCACGATGGGGTTCGTTACACCTTGGCACACGCCGAAGTGTCGATGAGGATACTTTAAAAATTGTAGGTAGCGGCTTCAGTTGCTTGTGCGCGTGTCCGCTGCTGCTGCCAAAGTACGTCATCCCCTCCTTCTTGGGGCGCGCGCTCGTGAGACGAAGGGAAAGCGGCGTTCAGCTTGAACGCACAGTGCATGCATTGTGCTTGTCAGCTCAAAAAGATCAGACATGGTGAGGGGCCCTTTAAAGCGATAGCCTCAAGCAACACGAAAAGCGACCGTCGGCGGCACCAACAACTGTGATGCAAAAAATCACGCGATGCCGACACAATATGACGTCATAACGACGTCACAAGTCATCGACATTTGTAACGTCACATGATGACGATATCGCACGAGATCGTCGCTTGGTCAAAGGTGCGGCGATCCCGAGGGACAGCGAAACCACAGGGGCGGGGCCAGGGTGGGGTATGAAGGGGCTGCTGCCGTCGCCAAGAAATTCTTCCTGCCCCCCTTGCCCCTCCAACCCCCCTAAAAAAGCAAACATAGTGAAAACACATCACATAAGTTCCTCGCCTCTCTGCCCCCCCCCCCCTCCCCTCCAAAAGACAACATGCAAAAGAATGGATGAAAAAATGAAAATGAAGCGACGATGACGCGCTTGTCAAATCGGTCTGCGTTTGGTCCCAGGTTTTCCGCAGCTAAAGACGTGACGTAAGCTGTTCTTTATAACGCAACGTCTGAGGGGCCTTCGGCCGCCATTAGCGTTCAAAACCTGCGGGGCCACAACCCTGCTGTTTTAAACAATGACGGGACAGGTTCGATGGGTAAACGTACGGGGCAGACTTTGCCCCCCCCCCCCCCTCAGGAGATTAGGGGGGGGGGCGGTCGCCCAAACCCCTGCAAGCACTCGTGCGCACGCCTATGTAAATAGAACGACAAAACACAGCACTGAACAGAAAACCAAATTCCATTTAAAAATACAAGCGCACATATACACTGACAACCTCTCACCCATGCAATAACTTCACATGTGACGTAAGAAGGCACCATTCTGAATAAAACAAAAACAAGTATAAAAATTCCGGTCACTTACACGTGAACATCCGCAAAAAATGGATTGCTCTGTTCCTGAGCATTCCTATCATGGAAAGCGATGTCGGGAGAGTTAATGCACTTCTCACCCCACCTTCTGACGTCGCGTGTGAAGTCGTCACATGGGTGACAGCTTGTCAGTAGATATCTATGCTTGTATATTCAAATAAAATTTGGCTGCGAGTTCAGCGCTCTGGTTTGCCCTTCTATCTACCCTTCACCGTGTCGTAATTTGCGCTCTTTTCAAAATGTTTAACAACTATTGCCAGCTAGCCCAGTTGTCAATTCTAGAATGTTACACATCTCTTTATACCCTCTACAAGCGTTTCTTCTTTTTCCAATCATGCAATCATTCCCTTTTTCTTTATTTTCTAGTTCATCACGCTTGTGAAATCGCCGGAGAGTCTCGCGTTCGACAACATTTGATACTTTTCTTTCAGGACATCGACCTCTTGCTCGGAGGATCTACCCCCCCCCCCCCCAAACTGTGAACTCAGTAGATATCACGCTTTAACACTAATAATGGTAATTGTTGTGTTTTGCGTCCCAAAAAAACCACGATATGATTTGAGGGACGCCGTGGCGGAGGGCTCCGGAAATTTTTACCACTTAGGGTTCTTTAAGTGCACCTACATCTAAGTACACGGGATTCTAGCCTTTTTGCCTCCATAGAAAACGCGATATTCGGGTCGGCAGTCGAGCACCATAGCCATTAGACCACCACGGCGGGTACTTTAAGTCTAAAACTTCTATAGACGGAGGTGTACCCAAACCCCCTACTCTTTCGTAGGATTTACATCGAAATTCAGACAAATGCATGTGCACTATGCAATCCCTACGCCACCCCTACCTTGATGAACAGTCACGGCCCGTCCCAAGGGCCCGGTGGATAGCCTCGGCCTTTCCGTCCCGACATGGGAGCGGCCCTCTGCGCCGTAACGCGTGCCTTAAACGACCACAATAAATTTTTAACTGCGGAGCAGTTTAAGGGACGGCCCTGTCGTAGTCCCACGTCCCGCATTGGCGTCACGCAGGTCCCAGGTTTGACAAGCCTAAGCCTAGCAGGCTGCACATTTGGAACGCCAGCGCTTGCTTGCCCGTGAACGCCAAAAGGGATAATTCGTCTATCCGAGCCAGCGACGCGACAGTGAAACGCCAGCGCCGGAAGATTGACGCACTGCTCTCGGAGCACCAAAGAGTAGATAAACAGTGGAAAAGATTCAAAGGTGACCATATAACATAAAATGAATAATCGCAAAACAAATCAGGTAATCACAAGAAAATAACAGAAAACGATACAAAATATGACATAATTAAACGAAAGGAACAGAAAAGATAAACACACAGGATAAACACAAGGAAAACACAGGCGACTCAATGGCTTTAATTTTTTATCATCCATTCTGAATCGCTCCCGTCGTGGGGGCGGCCCATTACGTACTAATTCACGCCTCCAAAGGACTCTAAATAAAGTTATTCTATTCCATCCAGCCATTACTACCCCACATCCATGATCTATGTCTCTTTCTTTTCTTCAGCGCTTGTTTCCTTGACATGAAATTAAAGGTCTTCAGACTTCTGACCTCCCGTTCGCTCTGTTCTGGTCACATGTTGCTTACTATACCACGCGCCGTGCCGAACTAAATGCGATGCATTCGCACACGCACAGACACACACGCACACAAACATACACGTACACAAAATGGGAAAACGAATACGACAACGTTTGACCAGAAATTTACTTTTACTCCCCAGATTACTAATTGCTTCCGTAGTTGCTTACGCTCGCGTGTCACATTATACATCACGTTATTTCTTATAGATGTGTGATGAACCTCAGGCGTTGAAGATAACATTGCAACCCGTCGTACAAGCAGTGCAAAGACGGCTACCGGTAAGAATTATACCTTTGGACAATTGCAGTATGCGAAGTTATAAAGACTGCGCAATCACAATACTCATATTGTACGTATTGCTTCCTGACCAATGCGAGGCCAACCTGGGCCATCGAGTCATTTGTTCGTCGAATATAGTTCGACTGCGGAATGTCTTCAGCCGTGCCCCACAAAAAGTATAAACGTTTCATTGCGTATGCTACCGTGGCTTTGACTGTACTGTGCCAGCATAGTTACCCTCTGTATGCGCAGGTATATCTGTCACTTTTACCTCTCTACTACCACCAGACCAGTGACGATGAGGTCAGAACTGTCCTACGTGCACAGACCAATTCGTTGTTGTGTATGGAAGGCGCTGTGGGTTCGAATCCTGGAAGACAGACAATTTCCTTACGGTGGACAGAAAGTATTGAATGTTAAAAGTAACCAAATTCAGTTTCTTTTTCGAACGTTGCCTTATGTGATCATAGTGGTATATTTCTCTCTCTCTCTCTCTCTCTCTCTCTCTCCTCTCTCTCTCTCTCTCTCTCTCTATATATATATATATATATATATATATATATATATATATATATATATATATATATATATATATATATATATATATATATATATATGTTTGTTTGTTTGTTTCCTCAATATTACGGCACATACCCACTCTGGGGGTTTGGCCAAGACTGCGTAGCGTAAAATTTCGGTTAGAAATTCCAGAATGCGTATTAATAAAACAAAGAAATTGAATGAAGAATAAAAAGATAAAAGAAAAAAAAGGAAATAATAGCTAGTATATTAACGAAATCATGCAATTTCGAGCATACCAGAGAGCTCCATACATATAACCAGAACAATTTAGAATGGGTATGTCACATTTTGATACGTTTTTTTTTAAACCTAATTTCAGAATGCTTATTATAAACATCTTGTTCTTCTTCCTTGAACGAGAGAATCCTTTGTTCCTCCAATCCGTTTCCGCGCCTCGTGTAAACTTCATCTTCGTCAGTCACCCGCAGGCGGTTCTCGCGCAGCCTTCTATTCCATTCTCGGCGACAGGCGTGACGCGCCCAACGATTGCGGCGTATAATGACATCGTCCAAGGTGGCTGCCGGCTTCTTCGAGTGGACGCGTCCCGTTCCTCGCGAGCAGTGGGATCCTCGTGACCCGGGGCTGCTGCAGGCGGCCAAGCCATACGAGCAGGTTGAGCAGCTCATCGGATACAACTTCCGAGACAAGGTGAGGGCTCACACGGACATAATGGGGCCGCCACGGCGTTTCACTTGTGGGAGTGACTATGGGCACCAGCGGATGTCAAGGACATACCTTAGTCGAAATCAAGAAGAAGAAATGGGCCCGGGAAGGGCATTTAGCGCGAAGGCAAGATAACCGCTGCTCATTCAGAGTAACAGACTGGATTTCAAGAGAAGCCAAGCGCAAGAGGGGGAAGCAAAGTTAATAATTGGGGTTTAACGTCCCAAAACCACTACAATATTATGAGGGACGCCGCAGCGGAGGGCTCTGTAAATTTAGACCACCTGGGATTTCTTCACGTGCACCTAAATGTAAGTACACGGACCTCAAGCATTTTCGCCTCCCTCGAAAATGCGGTCACGGAGGCCGGGATTCAATAGTAGGTGGGCAAATGAGATTAAGAAGTGTGTGGGAATAACGTGGTCGCAGCAAGCACAGGACCGGATTGATTGGCGAAACACGGGATAGACCTTTTCCCTGCATTGGGCGTAGCCAGGATGATGATGATGATGATGATGGTGATCATAAGAACCGAGGAGGTTTTAAAGAAACGTAGTGCCACTCCACGAAAGCCGTCGAAACAGCGAAGCTGGTGTCCCCCCTTCGTCAGGCTATTTCTTTTATACAAGCATTTTTAGGGTTTTCTATGTTTTGCAAGTCTTTTCTAATTGGTTCTGTGTTGTATCATCACTCTTTGACACTCTATTTTAAGCTATGGGCCGACGATATGCTCATTCACGTCCGCGCTGAAACGCTACGCTAGCGTTCCAGTGCGGCAGCGGTCCACTGCACCCGCCCACTCGCGCAATATATGACAACTGCGCTTGAACGCAAGCAGCGCTGCAAGCGCTGCTGTTCATGCCATGCCCGCGTTAGCCAACGGACGGCGAAGGGTCGACTAAGGCCGCCCATAAAGGAAACAAACACACACAAAAAAACATCCAGTTATCTTGTACGATATGGATGGGCTATTCCGGTATATATGCAATTGACCCAAAAATAAATCGTTAGTAGAACTCGGCGCTCTGTCCTGTGCCTTCTTAAGTTTCTCGTTACGTGATTGCGTGCCGTGTCTCTGAACTGTGCGTCATCAGGCGCAACTATCTAGCCTGCCAGCAAATCCGCTGCAATATAGTTCCTATTATGCCACTACTAGAAGCTTGTGACGTCCCTCTACGTAATGTCTGCAGGGTTTCCTTCTCATGGCGTTCACCCACGGAACGCTGCCCGCGTCCCAGCGCATAGTTCAGGCCACCATGGAGCCCATGGACGAGCTCGGCGACGCGCTGCTGAAGTACTTCCTGGCTGCCAAGCTGTACGGCAGCATAGAGCCGCTGTGTCCACGCTCGCTTCACGAAGCGAGATCGCACGTCGTCGCCAACTACTCGTTCGCCCTCGCCGTTGTCCGCCACGGGTGGCACCGGCTACTACGAACCGGATGCGCCCGTCTCAACGACGACATCGTCAGATACGTTCGCAGCGTAGAGAATGCGGTAGGTACCGAACGAGGAGGCATTAACACGTAGCGATTATTCGTGTAAAAAAAAGTAGGGCGCATGAAAACACGGGCACAACAAAAACTTACAAGGTCCCATTAGCCTAAGACAATTCGAACGCGAAAGCTGTCGTCTTTTTTTTTTTTCTCAGTTGATCGTATTAGCCTGATACCTCACCCACCACCCCCGAAAGCTTTCTACACCTAAAGTGGTTTTACACAGCCTTCAGGATCGCAGGAATTGCAAGCTTTCTGCACCTCACCTGGTTTTTCGCTGCCTCCGCGATCGCCCCTCCTTTGAACAAGCGACGGTGTCATATGATGTCATCATTTGACGTAATATGTGACGTGATATTGACGTCATCATGCCTCCGCAGTGACGTCATTACGTGATGATGATATTTTGTATCACTCGTGTTTACGCCAACGCCGCGGGATGCCGATGGTGAATTTTCGCGTTTGATGAGGCATCTAAGTCTTTCGCCTGAAAAGAGAAGTGAAGACATATTTTTCGACGTTAAATAGTGGATATTCAAGATGTAGAGTGCCACTGGCCGACAGTGCCGCAAGCGCCGTCCGCCATCTTCTCTTGGGAGCGAAAAGAAAGCATATCAGCATTTCAGAAAGTAGCTGCTGGTTTTCCGCCTTCGTTCCTCAATGTTTCTCAACACTTCGTGCGCCCCCCCCCCCCGTAACTTTCGCGGGACGGAGGACGACCGGCAAGTTTGCGCACTGCTTGAGTCGCGATCGCAGGTTGCCCTCGCAGGCTTTCACTCGCACATAGAACACACGACGCGCGAAGCGTTGTTATCCCTCTTGCAGTGCAAGTTAAGTATAGGAGTTTGAACAGTCACATCTCGGCAACGAACAACACTTAACGAAATCAATGATAAGGAGACTCCAGGCACATTTCTGCCGCCGTTAGGTTCCCTATGAAGGCCAAGGGCGATTACATCGCCCCGCGCGTCGTATGTTCCATGTGCGAGTGAAAACGTGCAGGGGCAACCGGCGACCGCGGCTCAAGCGAAGAGGAAACGCGCAGCCCCTCATCCATTGCGTGAAAGGTCCATATGGGTCTTCCCAGGGAGGGGAGCGGTCGAAGGCGGGACGGGACGGGACGGGACGGGGGGGAGCGGGGGTGGCTTTGGCAGTAAATGCGTTGTGGCAGAGGCCGGTAGCGCTCGCGCACGCCCTATCCTGCAGGTTTCGGTTAACGGCTCCTGCCTTTGTACGGCTCATACCACTTCTCTCGCCAAATAAGCTGTCCGATCAGCCAAATCTCATCGCTTTTTTAGAGCGAAGCTCTCTTAGTCTACCATGTGCCGTCGTCGCCGTCGTCGTAAAATAGTAGTAGTAATAGCAGTGGTAGCAGGAGCAGGTGTCACGCAGGTCACGTGACCAGAGGGCGAGTGAATAAAGAAATAATGAAAACGAAATTATGATGATGCTCGTATAAATGACGATGATTGTGTCGATGATGATGCTCGAAAAGTGTAAGAGCGCGCACTTGAAATCTAGCTGCGGATTTACGATACCATGTAGTACTCGCTGTTGGGCTACTTGGTGCATGGTCATCTGTATGAATAGTAAACTTGGCGCCAAAAACACGACTACGCAGGAGCATAAGGTTCAAGGAACACAATTAAGGTGTCTATGTGTTCCTTCTGTTCCAGCGCGGTCGTGTTTATGGCGCCTAGTTTACTATTCATAGATTTACGATACTACGTGATCTCGCTGGCCAATCACATACACTAGCGCGCTCGCAGCTTCGCTGTCCGGTGGCTTTCACGGCGTCGAACTGGCTGAAATTTTTCGCCTCTACGCAGGACTACCCGGGCGACCCCGCAAATGCGCCGCCCAAAGTCCTGGCCAACGCATTTGGGGCGCTGTGCGGCGCCGTCTACTTGGACTCGAACCTCGACATGGCCGCCTCCTGGCATGCCGTCTATCCGCTGCTGCAACCTCACGTCGACTACGAGGTTGCAGCAGTCGCCGCCAAGTCGGCGTTGTACTTTTTCTGAAAATATACAATTACTGTACTCTCTGAACAAGCGGGTGATTATGTGAGGTCTTTGAAAACGCAAATTAATACGTAAATAACCATTGACAACCACGATTACTTTTTAAGTTAACACTTTGGTTCCACTTCGTCTGACTAGAATAGTATTCCGGCATGTACTCTGAGCTCGATAACTTTTTTTTAACTCCAATCGCCCTAATGACTTAATTCATCATATTCCTGTTTTACTACTGACATGCTTTTACTTACACGTATAATTCTAGACTACCAAAAATTTTAGTAATTAGTTTTTTATGTCCGGGTCCGACGCTACCCTACCGTCGCAACAACTGGTTGCAGCGGTGGGATGGAGCAAAACCCGGGTCACAACACCGCAAAGTCCTGCAGCAAGGCCACATCTAATATCGGGTCATCTAGGTACCGAAAAAAGAAATTATGGGTGTTGCACTGGCTTTGAGAGACGCTACATTCGTCGGCAGAGGTCGACAATACTGCCTCCGCGATTCTGCCATCAGCGACATCGGGCGTTTTACCAGAGTCCATTCTTTGAATCTGGGGAACCTTTCGCCGCCCTTTCCGTGTCGCCGATCGGCGGCGCGATTTTGATTGACTTAGCGCGCAAAAGTCTTCCTTTCCCCTATGGAAACACATCAGCTCATTTCCTACAAGACATGTAACGATATGCGTGTCCTGCACAGTATCGCGATAAAATCGATACATCTTAAAGGTATTTCACTACTGAGATGCAAATACGTTCTAACAGCGGAGCTGTTTAAGCCGGCCGTATTCTGTCCAACGCGAACAGAAAACCTCGGGCGGGTATGCGCCACAGGCATTGGGCAAGCCTCACCACCGAGTACAGCAGGTGCGAGCGTTAAACGAAAACTCTGCTCGGCGAAGTGGAGAGGAGGAAGGAAAGGAGGAGAAGAAAAATAAAAACAGATCAAATGTATTCAAAAGGAGAAATTCCGTCGGCCGTGTAAAAAAAAGCTATCATCATCATGAGCTCAGTAGGTCGCGCGGCACGCGCTCTCTTCGCCCTCTTCTTGATCTTCGGCTTCGCTCCCAGAATACGTGCGCCGATTTGTCCGGCGTGGGATGCAGTAACTCGGATGGGTGAGAGAACAAGTACAGAGAGAGAGAGAGAAAGAAAGAGTCGGCGAAAAATACAGATAAATAAAGGGAATAAAGACATAAACAGATAGAAAGACAGAGAACGACATAGTCAGAGAGAGAAAGAAATAGAAAGAGACATGAGAAAGAGATGGAGAAAACAGAGAGCAATACAGAAACAGAAGGAAAGAAAGAAATAGAGAAAAAACAGAGAGAAAGGAAGAACGAGATAGAAGGAAAGAGGAAACTATAAATAGAGAGACAGAGAGAGAAAAAAAGACAGAAAGAGCGAGAAAGAGGAAGAAATAGAGAGGGAAAGAAATATAGAAAGAAACAGATACAAAAACGATATACAAGAAACAGAGATAAAGAGAAAGAAAGATAAAAATCAAGAGAAACAAGGAAGGCCGCCCAGCTCCGGTCTTCCTTCAGGCTTGCCACCACTACTGCGAAGCTGCAATATTTTTTTTTCAACTGTATCTCAATACAGAAATACAGATACACTAAAGTATCCCTAGGATACTATCGCGACACTGATCAGCCCTGGTTTCTACCAGTGCATCGACCCACGCATCACTGATAACACCGAATGTGTAAAATACCAAGTGTCAACTTACCGACTGTAAGGTGACAAGTGGGGTAAAGCTGTTTCTGAAAATAGATAAGCGCAATGCACTCTGCCAGCAGATGATCATGTCAGTTTTATTTGCCACACTTTTTCACATGTTTAGTGAAGATGTGAGGGTAACTCGTACCAGAGCGACCAACTTCCATGACGCCTGTTAACACAGGCCCCTTTGCACCACTCTTTTACGCAGTAGCCAGCGAAAGACCATTCGCGCAGGTAACCAGGGAGCGGCCGTACCAGGCTGCCCTGTTATTCGATAAGTAAAATTTTCGTTCCAAAACAAAAAGCTGCAAATCGATCTAGTAGTGCCGTACTTTCCATTCCCCCCATTACCGTAAGGAAAGAAATGTATATATAGGTGCTTGTGTAATTGGCTTAAAACTGACCAAAGTGTGGTTAGTCGGCACTGCCTTATACCGCTTCGTTCAAGGTGCGTCGAACAGTTCCTCCTGTACCTCACCGTCCGAGCTGTAGCGATCTTCATCCCCCTCCGTGGCGGCGCCATTGCTAGCGGCGGCGCGCCTCGCGAGCAGCGACATCTGCTGAAGACTGCGGCGCTCATCCGAGCTCCAACCGACAAGCCTCAACACTTCAGCGTCCACGTAGTCGGACACCGCGACTCCAGGCACGGCCGTCTGGAGCTCCTGCAAGCAACGTCTCGCCGCGGCATAGTCCTTTTCACTCACGTAGTGCTGCACGAGGAACGCAAACAAGTCTCCCTTTCGCACGGCCGGCTCCAGATTGAGCTTGGTCATGGCTTCGCACTGAGCCGCCGCTTCGAGCGGACTGTCCGCGTACAGCTCCTGGATGGCGAGAAACTTTCGAACGGCGTCCATGTGGTCTCTGACCCTCGCGGCCGCCTTGGACGCATCGCCGCACAGCTGCAGACACTCGTGTGCTTCGTTGAGGGCCGCCAGGGCCTTCTCGTAGTCTCGGCGATCTTCGATTTCGGCTCGCGCGCAGGCCTCGTAGAAGCTGGCCAGCAGGTCGAACGCCCTGGCCTTGGTGTAGAAGGAGACGATGTTCTTTGCAGCGTCAGCGTCTCGTTGCCAGTCGAGGGTCTGGAGGTAGTTTGCGGCCAAGATGTAGATGTCTCTCTGCCTGGACACGTTGGCGAAGAACACTATCTTGCGTGTGTCGCCGGATTTGAGGAGCGCTCTCATAGCCTGGACTTTATCGCCGGCCTGGGTGAATTTCTTGGCTGCCAGGTGGTAGTTGTCCTGCTTGAGGCAGCACTCAGCGATTTTCTCGAGTACTCCGCGGAGCTTAGCCTTGTCGTCTGTGGCGATTCCCTCAGTAAGCCTGTTTCAAGGAGAGAGAGAGAATCACTGTCAAGTAGAAAGCAACTGGCACAAACAAAGGACAAATAAAAAGAGGAAAACCGAAACAGGGAAAACGCAAAAATCAATCGTGAGTTTGCAGTTCAAACTGGAGATAGCGCAATATACGAGGACGCGCTCCCATATATGTGGTTTCTGTGTGCCTCTTCTGCGTCATCGTATTTTGCACTGCTTCCAGTTTGTATATGAGCAACTAACTTGGCGGAGCTTTGTAGAGAGAGAATTGTTTCAGCCAAGCATCAGTTGTACTTGGGGACTGTGAAGTTTCTTTTTTTGGAAGATCAGCGAAAACGGTTCTAACTTCGTATCAGGAAATGTCATTGTTACACGTGGTATATTAACCCTGTTTTTTTTTTTCAAGATGAACTGTTTGCGAGTTTAGCGGTTGTCCTGTCGAATCGCTTCTATTTTTGTGCTTGTCTGCGCTGCTTCACACGTTAAAATGAACTATCACCACTTGCCCAACTTTCAACTTTACTGAATTTCACCATGTTAGTTGTTCATATACTTTTATTTAGCTGCCCAAATAGAGCGATAAATCGCGGACATATCTTAGGCATCTTTCATTCTTCTCCTCTTGAATGGATATGTCTGCAAAATATGGTGTTTAGGTAATCCAACTCCAATCAGAGAATTAGCATATCAGCAGGACAGATGACAACCTAATCAGCTGGACACGTCCGGGGGGTGCGTGTTTACGACCTACCTCATGTTATCTAGTCACTAGCGCCCCCTACCACTCTAGTCACATGTACTTAATAAACGCCACTCCCAGCACAGAGCAGGCCAGCATACATTACGCTCAACATGGCGTCCGTTGTCTCGTCTCAATCTCGCCCCATCTTTATAATCGCAAGCCATTCAGATATAACACCTCGGAGACGCCCAAACTACAGCACATTAAACGCCGAGTTACAGCACATTAAACGCAAAGGCTGCAGGCCTGCACACGAGCTTACAACATTTTTTGTGATAAAAAGTGCATGTCAAGCATGCCGGAAGTGGCGATGTTAAATCCGCTGAAAGTCGTGACAACCTATCGCCAACGTTCGCTTGCGAAATAATGGAGACGTTGGAGACAAGTTACAATTTATGGCGAGTAATTCTATCAGGTGTCACAAGAAACTGCAAAACTCGCATCAACTCTGCACAGTGATCAGCGACGTACAGAGACATACTGAAAGAATATATGATTGAAAACTACGTGTAGTTTTGGACTTAAAGGTAGTGCATTGGGGCCCTGCAACACTTTGAGCATGGCCAGAAAACGCTGCCGATCGATAGTCGAGGCTCCTCCCGAGAACACGCGAGGCAAACGATATAGCGCAGCACGCAGTCTAGAAATCGCAATTAATTCTTAAAGTCAGCTAGAAATCGCTCCCTCTTCTCTTTACAAAAGATACCAGATACCCAAAATACTGCGCCACATACCGAAAGTCCACAGCCGTTGGCTGATTATAGAATCATGAGCTGCATAGTTACTGTCGCTGCCGCGGGATGCCGCGACGTGCCCATGCGCGCTCTCGCGATCACACTGAAAGTAAGCTGCGCGCTTAAAGAAAAAAAGAAACGAAAGTGTTGAAGGTCATGACGCGCGCTGATGAAGGGACACGTCTTCTTGCCCCCTTGTCATCCCCCTACCTGCGTAGCTTTCTACGCGCTCGCTAGTACGAGAGGAGGGAGAAAGCGCTTGAAGCGTGCGACAAATCCCTGTAACTCAGCTCGTAGTTGACGGATTCTAAAAATTCTTGCGGCAGTCGATTCGTGAGGCAATAGGCTCTTTTAATGAAGCCATTCGACGATTACTTGGAAAAGTGTTGCAGGGTCCCTTTAAGGAAACGAAGAGTATGGATTGTTGTGAGATGCATAATAAACCAATATATACGGGGCTAGCTATAGCGCCATACGAATGAAAGGTGAAGCAGTTAAACAGTACATATCGCTATGAGGATGGGGAAAAATATACGCAGCCGAAACCCAGTCTGTAGTCTAACCACTCGGATGTGTGCACTGAAAAAATTCTGTTTTAAGACATAGGAAATACTTATTTTTGCGCGTCATTGGGAGAGTAGTGCCGTGTACAGCAGGTGCGAGCGTTAAACGAAAACTGCTCGGTGAAGTGGAAGGAAAAGAGGAGTAGAGGGAATGGCAAGCGGAGGCAAGCGGGGAGTAGGAAGAGAAGAAATAAAGGAAACGAAATAAAATTTCTTCGCGAGGAGAAACTCCGTCGGTCGTGTACAAAAACTATCATCATCTTGAGCTCAATGGCTCGGCCGGCACGTGCTATCTTCGTCCTCTTCTTCACCTTCTACTTCACTCCCAGAACACATGCGCCAATTTGCCCGGCGCAGGATGCAATAATTCGGATGAGTGAGAGAACGAGTACAGAGAGAGAGAAAGAAAGAGATAAAGAGAAAGAGAATATATAAAGAGAAATAAAGCGACAGAAAGAGAAAAATAGAGAGACATAACGAGAATAACGACATAAAAAGATAGAAAGACAGATAAAGAAAGAGAAAGACATAAAAAGAAACACACACGAAAAAGAGATACAAAAACAGGGAGCAAGACGAAGAGAAAGGAAGAGAAAAATAGAGAGAAACAAACAAATAGAGAGAAAGAAACAGAGAGAGAGAAATTGATAGAAAAAAGAGGAAGCGATAAGCAGAGAGAGAGAGAAAGATTGTCCTTGAAAGAGAAAGAGACAGAGGGAGAGAAAGAAAGAAATAGAAAGAAACAAATGCAAAGAGATAGAAAAAACAGTGGGGAAGAGAAAGAAAGAGAAACAAGGACGGCGGCTTAGCTCCACTCTTCCTTCAGGCTTGGCACCACTAGTGCTAAGCTGCCTTAATTTTTTATATACTATCATGTTTAACAGGAAAAAAACTCATAGGGTCCCTTCTGAATTCACCTAAGACGACTCGAAGGCGAAAGCCATCTTATTTTTCTCCTCAGTCGATGTATTGGTTCTCCCCTGCCTTCCACCGAAAGCTTTCTGCACCTGACGTCGAAGTTTGCAGTGCCTCCAATCCACCTGGATTGGAGGCACTGCAAACTTTCTGCACCTCACCTGCTCTTGCACTGCCGCCGTGGTCGGTCCACCTTTGACCAAGCGACGATTTCATGTGATGACGTCACAAATTTTATCGATATGTGATGTCATGATTACATCATATGGTGACGTCATCACGTGATGATCTTTTGCACCACTTGTGTTGACGCCGACGGTCAATTTTCGCGTTTGATGAGGCGTCTAAGGCTTTCGCCTTAAAAAACAAAAAATTATTATTTGGTTTGAATACATAGAAAACACGAAGACACAGAAGAAATAGGGAGGGAACAGGCTGACAACTGCCACCTAAAGGGGCACAGGGAAACATTGGGGAAAGGAAGATAGGGGGGAAAGAAAAAGGAAAGAAAATAGGTAAGAAAAAAAATACAAATAACACAGACGTAAACACGAATAAGTGGTCACAAGGAAAAATGTCTATACGCGCGAGGCCAAATCGGTATTTTTAAGAAAGTAAGTAGGGCTCGATGGGCCTGGTCACGCCGAGCAGCACAACCCCTCGGGAACAGGCAATCATCAAGGTTCGTACACTTTAGACCAATAAGTCCATATTCCTTGATGAGCAGTGCTCGCTGCATAACAAATGCGGTACACTCAAAAATTATGTGTTCTAGTGTCTCACAGGAGTCACACGACGTACTACATGATGGACTGTCTACACGACCTTGTCGGTATAAGCGCTCACGCACTAATACAGAGCCAACTCTTGGCTTATATAAGAGGGCTCTGTCACGACGAGGCACGCAGCACATTCACAGCATGAGCTGGAGGAGCGGTCTTGAGGTCGTTGTAAACTCTGTTAGGGCGACTACTGCAAGTATACAGTTGTGAGGTACGCACTATGCCATAATCATCGTCATTTTACGAAGTGACGATTGTCTTCCATCTGTATATACTGCAAATGGGAATACGTGCGTGTCCACTTTCGCGGTGTACAACCGAAGGCAAAACAAACCTAAAAGTGGTGATGACCAACATTTTGCGATTTTCTTGTATGACGCACGTGGTAGCATTTGCTAGTTAAAACCAAAACTTTCAGCTTTCAAAACGTACGTGCGCGATGCTGTGTGGTGACGACCAATTCAGATTATGGGAGGTCGCGGTGTGCATGATGTTCATCACGCGTCTTCAGTCTGCCGCAATCTTCTCACTCCGTGTTACACGGCGCGCACCGCGGTCTGAGGCTCTGCTGAGCTTCATAGTCAAGGTTACCACGGTTCTTCGTCATGGCTACGCAAAACAGCAGAGCCACATTATCACACTATCTCATGCGACCGGCTGCGGAGAATGCGAGTAATTCGCTTACCCAACAGGTTCAACGACCTGTATCCAGCGATCTCGCATTCTTGCATCATATATACGGCAGCTATGGAAACACTTCATGGCGGTTCGGTGGCATGTCCGACTAGCGGAGAGAAATTCATAGCTCCCTTTCTCAGTGTTAAATGCGCAAAACACACGCAATATTAAACTAAATCGTTGTTTCGTACTCGCTAGTTGTACCCGGTTCAACAGCAAACTTTTCAAGAGAGTTGGACTTTGCACTACTCAATTCCTTCCTTCTCGCTCCGACAGGTAGCGCTATGCGACTTGCAAAACTCCAGAGTCTGACGTCTATGAGATCCCAACAGCCGATTTTTGTGGCGCAGTTGTCCGCCGCCGCCGGTGTCCGTCGCAGCTATCGCGCACATTCAGTGAAAAACGAACAAACAAACGAAAAAAATACAGGGTTCGAGGGCTCGCTGCGTGGCAAGAAAATGTTCTGCCGCAGAGCCACGCCAGTGCTCGAAACTTTTTTACGAAAAAAAAACCTATGCAAGCTTCATGACTGACGAGGAAACGCATTAACGGGTTTAATATTGCGTGGCAGAAGGGTACAATCGCAGCAAGTGTCACGCCAGGCGAATTGCGTATACGAGTGGGTGATTTAAAGCTTCCCACCCGGCCATTAAAAAAGCTTTCAGCCACAATTCTTCATCATCCTCATCATCATGAGACTTTCTCAATGTGGCGGCAACGTTGCGTCAACATTTGGTGCCACTATAGGGTAGTGGGGCCTTCGCTACTTTGAAAAATGTGATGATTTATCGCGTAGTGGGTACTTCGCATCTGAACTTGCAGTAGGCGCACTAGGAAAGTTTACAACAGCCTCTACGAAGACGGCAAATTCTCAGCACAGTCACAGCATAAGCTGGCGGAGCCAGCTTACGCTGTGATTGTGCTGCGAATGGGGGTGGTTACGCTGTGACTGTGCTACGGCTGAGGGTGGTTCCGGCTCCCCGCCGACGCAAGCGTGAGCTGGGAGCCGCAACTTCTATCTAAATGCGTAATGAAGCGCTCACATACTTTGACAGACAATATCAGTAAAAAAATCTGCATTTGTCATAAGTGTCCCAGGCTCATTAGGGGAGACCACCAGGATGAACTTACATGGCCGACCATGAGTTCGAGTGAGAGGGGCGTAGGGTATCTTTGCGTAATGAAAGACGGGCGCGCGAGGTCGAGGATAGGGTACACCAGCGTGACAACGCACACGATATGTGTTTGATGGTGTCCCATTTCACACGTCGTGGTGACAAATGCCATGTAACCAGTGTGATCTAAAGACACAATGAAGGGTGGGGGTGGTTAGCCAGATTGTATCTGATTTGCTGCCCTACACAGGCAAAGAGCTTTTGTACGCGAATCGTATCTTAGGGTACTTGCCAGCGATTTCAGTCACGAAACGTGCTTCCATATAGGAATATATTGCGAAGCACGACTATCCCATAAGAATCCATTGTTATAGATCTATACGATATATGGTGAATCCATAACGAATCGCATCCACGACCTATTAAGCATGTCGCAGCTCGAACCGTCGATCTTCTGAGCGTTAAAAGAATCGTATACCGTCAACTTCCTGAGCGTTTGATGGGTGTAAACTGCTCCTTGTTTAATACAACATGTAGGGACATCATCGCGATTCTTCGCATAGTGTTAAGGCCCCGAGTGCGTCGAGTCTCTACTGCCTTTGCTTTTTTCTTTGTTTATTGAAATCTATATATCCATATTTTACAGGTGCTTGCGTGCTTTTTTGGCCCTATAGTGTAGACATTCCTTGCTTATTTAGAGTGCTCACCAGTTGACTTTCATCTGAATTGAATCCCAGCGCTTCTGTAAGGAGAAAACCAAGATACTTTTCTCTCCCCTCCTGTCTTAAACTGCCACTGGCTTCAGACTCGTTTTCACATCCGTGTTTATTAAATGCGAAGCATTTCTTAGCGAACTTCTGCGAGTTGGACCGTATCTATTTTAATACGAAGTCCCCACTTTTTGTAGTACATTTCAGAGCGTACGTCATGAAACATTTTTATGTTTTGTTTGAGCAGGGTCAATGGCGAAGAAGGGGGGAGGGGGAAGGGAATGGAAAGGAGTCAGAAAATTTTTCGGGATGGGAGACCCACGGGACAGCTTCCTTCAGCCGCTGACGATAAATTGAGCAAGAATACCTGTCTGCGAGTTCTTCGGTGATGAGCACGTTGGACTGGATACACAGCTGAAGCGCAGCGTCGCTCTGTCCGCTGGTGGCGAGCAGCAGCACAGCTTGATCGTGCTTTCCGGTCGCCGCCAGTCGGTCGGCCGTGGTGCGCACGAGGACAGGGTCGGCGTTAGGTCCCAGCTCCTGGGCGGCCTGCTGCAGGGCGCCCAGGTCCCCGGCCTGCGAATATCCAGCGTTGTTCAGTTCGCGACATTCCGAAGTTCCACATACCCGAATACTATGTACGAGATTCCTGAAGAGAGCGGGTTCCGAAGAACCCTTTATTTTGTAGGTGAACCTCTTTTATAAATCGAGCGAAGTGGATGTTTCACTTCAACCTTTGCTTGACTTAGTTCGCTATGAGGCACCGCGATTACCCTAAAGCGATCGCTCAAGAGTGTGACAATAAGGTCAGAGTATTTTGTTCGCATACTGGTTGGCACAATCAAATTTCAACAACAACAACAACAACAACGAACAGGAATGGATGTGAATCAAAGGACCGTGGGACGCCTCGCGTTGGGCGCCCACGGAATGACAACAAATGAGGGTGTAAAGGGCGATATGGGATGGGCAAGTTTTGAGGTGAGAGAAGCTCATAGCAAAATTAGGTTTGAACAGAGGCTAAGGAATATGAAAGACAGTAGATGGGCAGGGAAGGTATTCCGGTATTTGTATAGGAAGAGCGTTGACACACAGTGTAGAAAAAGAACTAGGAGGCTCACCAGTAAATATACGGCTGGCAGTGCAAGCGATATGGCAGCAAAGAGCGTTAAGCGAAAAGTCAGAGAGGCGGAGAGGATTTACTCATGAATTTACTAAATGGCAGCGATGAAAAAAAAAACCGGCTCCGATTAACTACCGAACGGACAAAAACGAAGTATGGAGGGAGGCATTTTATGATAATTCAAGGGGCAGTGCTTTACTGTTTGATGCAAGGTCTGATTGCCTTACAACGCGTAGTTATAAAGCGAGATTCAGTAAAGAAGAAGAACAATGCACATGCTGTGGGGAGGCTAAGGAAACTACGGAGAATGTTCTCAGTGAATGTAGAGATATCCACACAGGTGTACGTTTGGGCACGAGGCTTCATGCCTTGGGTTTTAGGGAGAACAATGGAAAGCTGAACCAGCCCGCGATAGAAATAAGACACGGTTACAGTATCGGTGGCAGAAAACTAGAGAGAAAGGGCAAAAATAAATATTGGCAAAATTAAGGACATTCTGCCGTTAGGGGCAGAGAACTGGGCTGTGAATTTATGTTTTTTTTTTCTGTTGTAAGGTCGACATAATCGAAGTAGACAAGGCATTAGGCCAACATAAAAAGAAAAGGGAATTTATTTTTTTTGTCGAGCCTGGTGGCACACGTGTCACCGCCAGTGTTGTAGGCGTTACTGAAAAAAAGTAACTAAATACGTTACTCGTTACACTATACAAAAAGAAACGCGTTACCGCCCCACGTTACCTACAAAAAAATGTAACGCGTTACCGTTACCGTTACCGAAAAAAAGTAACGGACGTTACCTCTGCCGTTACTCCGCAATCATAAATTTTAATCAATGTGTCTTTGCTGCAGGAACCCGCAATAGGAATTTTTTTAATCTCAAATTTACGTTTCACATAAAGCTTAGAACACAAACAACGATTATACCCAAAATGCTGATTTAACGAGAATTATTTGCACAAATGTACCGCACTTTAGCTACGTTATAGTGGCTTAAAATTGCCTGTAGAATTGCATGTGATGGCTTCTGACTCTGGCACATGGTGAAGCCATTTTTCTCAATGTGACATTATACACACTATGAGATTCAGTTATTAACGCTATCCGCAAAGAAAGCATCACTGAACTTTCAATACGTTTACAGTAATTCTGACGGCGTGCTTCTACTAGCAAAATAGATGCGCAAATTTTGTAGTAATAAAGGAATGATTTATTGGCCTAGTCACGGAAAAAAATATCTGTGAATATACATTTTTGTTCACTTTAACCTATATAACCTGTTAACCTGTATAGAGTGTTCAAGATCAGCCTCGTTCGCTCAGGAGTTCAATAACCAGAAACTTAACTGTAGTTGCAGATAGAAAAAAGCAATATTCATTTTCAAAACAAAGTTGATAAACCTTATCAACGTTGTAGCAACTGTTATGTAGCAACTTTTCAAAAGTTTCCTTCGCTCTACAAGTTCCAAACAATGTTACTTTACTCTTTGTTGCGCATACATGTCCTACACAAAATGTCTTTGTAACGGTAATATTTGCGTTTTTCATCACTGTGAACGTTCGAGAACAGCAGGAAATAAAATCGGTCCCTCTGTATTGAATATATTCGCTATTTTGTGCTCGTAAATTATGCAGCTAATAATAAAACTAGGTTCCTCTTCAGGCTACTGGGTGGCATGTGCATAAAATACAAAATACTCAATTAAATCTAAAACATCCATTTTCGGATCGGTGACGATCTCTCGTGGAATCACCCGTTTGCGGTAACCACCTGCCGTGTAGCTACCTGTAACCGTGGTTAGCCGTAACCGTAGTTAGCTTAACCGCGATTAAAGCTGTTCGTGTGACAGCGGTTTTCATGGGTTTTGTTTGAAACAGAGCGACGCCAACCAAGGTAGTGAGTAAGTTTTTTTTTCCGTTTCAAGAAAAAGTAAGACGTTTCGCGTCCCGCTCGTTTTCTTTTTGAGGGTCTTCTTGCCGTGGGGTCGCATCTGTTCTCCATGATGTGCAGAATTCTGTTGAGGCAGACTTTCGATCGGCAGAGCACCTGTAGACCGGTTGACGTTACTGGCTGTCGCCTGGATGGGTCAGGATTCCACAAAAAGCCGCTTATAGTAATTGGCTTCTAGGTCAACGACGCGGGACTTGTTAAATTCGATGCGGTGGTCTTTGACCACGCTGTGATCGGCGAGTGCACTCCTTTGTCACTCGAACTTGCGGACGTCGTTTTTATGTTGCCTCTCGGGGAAGTTCTTTGTTTCCCCCGCGGTACGAAGCCTCACGATCAGCACATGGTATGGAGTAAACTAGCCTTTGCGCTTTTTTCTTCGGGCGGCCTGTCTCTTGGGCACGAAAAGGCGCAGGTGCCAGCAATCCACCTGCTACAATCCACTTCCACGAAAAACATGTCCGTACAGTTTCTCATGGCGGATTCCGCGGCTTTTTACAAGCTTTGTGTGGCGATGGCCCAACTTTTTCCAAAGGTAGTCGGCGCGTCTCAGGAATTGGTCCCCGCATTTTCCTATTAACAAAAGTGATTCCGCCCGCACTTTCTTTGTTAATAGAGTCTTTTAGCAAGTTAACTTAGTAACTTAGTAACGAGTACGTTACTAAGTTACCGAAAAAAGTAACGCGTTACCGGTAACGCCGTTACTTGTAACGCGTTACCGACAACACTGGACCGCGCCGTTATAAAGGGGACGCTCATAGCATTTATCCATCCATTCTAGAGTTACTGTATACTTTAGGAGCCAGCGTTGTGCATAGGACCACCATCGTGCAATCCAAGTTTGTGCGGTGAAGCCATCCCTCGTTCATCCGGGGGGCTACGTTCAACGCTGGCGTGTTGTCATTCGTATTTATTGCTACTTTTGGAACGCTCACAAAAAAAGTTACATTAAGGCATGCTTAACTTATAAGAGCACAACTTTTTTTGTTTAGTATTCGAATATATCGAAGTTTGAAAGTGACAACAAGGTTCAGCGCTACTTTGAATGCGTCTAAGACGCTTCGACGATGAAGAACTCGCCAGCACGGAGCACGTCAGGGAATTCCGTCAACACGGAGCACATTGTAACAGAGGCAGACAACGCTCGCTGTCCACCGGAGGTTCACTGACGTAGACTGGGCATGTCCAATGAGATAAGTCACTGGTGCTACGTATCATGAAGCAATGGTAGGTAAATTGGAAGCGGGAAGTTGAAAACTCGCTCGGTTGAGCCGCTGTGACCTGTAGTGATTCACATGTTTAATGTCGTGTAATAAATTACACACTTTACGCAGAGAGCTTAAAGCGGTCGGAAAATGGTCCTTAGGACTTGCTTTACTAGCTCAATCTGTTTGTACAAAATCGTCCAAACCGTTTCAGGGTCATTTTAACGTGCTCAAGGACAACCTTAAGGTCTTTGTGCTGGCTCATGCATAAAATATGCAGTAAAGACAGTCTGCAGCAGAAAATACGAACAGGAATGCGGAAAAATGTAAAAAAAAAATCTGGACAGCAGGGCAAAAATACAAACAAGAAGTAACAAAGAAAAATCGAACCAACACAACACGAGAAATATAGAACAACGAGAAATACAAATCACATAAAACAATGAACATGCTGAAAAAAAAAAGGAGAAAGGATCTGTACAATGTGCGACACTACATTAGAACAGTGCAAGCATCGGAGGAAATCAATGAGTGCGAGCTATGAAAAACATCGAGATCAAGAAAGTAAGAATTATATAGACTTTGTATCCTGTGGACGGGTGAGCGTTGGCAGAAGCAGGCAGGTACCTGAATCGGTCTACGCTCTCTGGTTATCTTACGCGGAATTCTAAAATTAGTACAACAGAGCTGTTGAGGGCATAGTTGTCATACCGTGAATCAGGCTTGAAAAGAAACAGCAGATCAGCGCGATTTCGTCGGCAACAAAGTGATGGCAATGACAATATTAAAACAGTGCAAAAACGAGATTCCAGAGTCATTTCTAGCGAAGCGACGGTTATATATATGCTTAGCAGTTTTTTCTGGACTCGCTGAATGGTATTACTTCTGGAATGAGAAATGCCATTCTAGATTGTAGGCGCATATTCAAGTTGGGGAAGACATATTGCGCTGTACAGTTTGTGGAAGGGTATAGAAGAACTGAATTCTTTAGATATTCTGCAAACAGTGCAGACAGATCGAAGACCCCGCACAGCAACGTGCTTAGCGTGAGCAGAGAAGTGTAAGGTGTGCTACTACTACTACTACTACTACTACAACGAATAATAATAATAATAATAATAATAATAATAATAATAATAATAATAATAATAATAATAATAATAATAATAATAATAATAATAATAATAATAATCTTCGGTGTCACCTTCAGCAATGCAGGGTAGATAACCGGCCTGTCAAGGACTAGGCGCAGCATATCAGCAAACGAGAGATGACAAACATCAATGTGTTCTCAAAAGTCTTTTACTTATCACAACAAAAGGAAAATAAAAATAAAAATAGAAACATGTAGCTTATTTACACTAGATTTAAACACAGTAACAAAGAAAAATCGAACCAATAATAGCAAAATGATTATTAAAACGCCATAATATGGTAACAAAGATACAGCTCATTTAGACAGTTTATACCCGGTAAGAACAAAGCTATCAACGGTATAGTAGCATAAATCATTCAGCGTTATAGTGGCCTTAGCATATTTGGTAAAGTACGTTTTGTGGTTGCAGAAAAAAACACTGTCGGGGAGTTCGTTAAAAAATATGAGGATAGACATTTATAATAGCTTTGCCAAATATCGTTTTGAGAAACTGCACAGCAAAGCGAGAAGTTTTTTCTGGGTGTTCGAGGGGCAATGTATTCTTGTTTGAACTGAGAGTTCCAGAAGTGCCGCGACAAAACCGTTTGATCACGCTTTAAAGAACGCTTTAAAAGACGGCATACGAAGTAGAGAAAATAGATTTGCAGTGTCAGTAGATGAAGAATCGTACACCATGGATTTCAGCGTGATTATTAAGATATTGTGCGTACGAGACTGCCATCGCGAAGAACGGAAAGCAAATAATGTGATGCCGTAACGCAGGATACTGTACGCAAGGACATGCATGATAGTTATTTTAATGTTGGTGGGTGCAATTGATATAATATTGAAAAGTGGCCACGAGCTCTTACGTAGCCTGCCACAAATATAGGCCAAATGATCATTCCAGAAGAGGTCGCCATAAAAAAACACAACAAGGTATTTTATAGAATTAACGTATTCAACGGGAGTACACTCACAGGAGGCGCAATCACGAGAATGCAGAAGTAGGAGGAAGTTTGTCACCATTGGTTCCAAGGGATTTTTATTTGTTTGTTTTGCCTACTTTTCCCATTAACTTCGTCTTTTTCTCATTAATCAACGAGCACTGCTTAGTAAACCAAGTCGCAGTATCAAAAACACTGTCTTGTAATAATAATAATAATAATAATAATAATAATAATAATAATAATAATAATAATAATAATAATAATAATAATAATAATAACTGTACTGGGCCCGTGTTCGCAAAAACGTCTTACGCAAGATGTTTGCGCATGAGAACATTTCAGCCAATCACGATGCGGGACATGTCATTAGCGAAGCCGGCTAGTCAATGGGAAAACGCACTTACGAAAGAGAAGCTTTGTGAATTCGGCCCCTGAATTTCAGAAACAGTCGCGACGCGACTTAGCCGCTACAATATTTCTCCTCGTCAATTTGGCATGGATTATGAGAGGGAACTTCTCTTGCCACTAGCGCATTAAACAACGTGTAATCCTCTTTTAATTTTTCTTCTCCTTTATATTTTTTGTTTTCTGGTTTGTTTGTATTTTGTTTGCGACGAGGCGCTATTACATTACATATATGCGTCTTTCGGCACAGTCAATTTCAGCTGATAGCCAGCTCGTGCCTCCGCTTCGTCTTCGTTTTTTCGGCGCTGTTCCATGGATCAGGACTATACCAAAGTTCTAAGTGGCTTCTTACGATCAGTTCATCGCAAAGAAAATAAGTGACCACATATACAAAGTAGATACAGCATGAGAGCCAGTTGAGCTGTTTTTTCGAAAACTGCTCACAATTCTTAAAGATGGGTTTTTCGATTACAGAAAAAAAACTTCATAAAAAGTAGCCTCTCTGCTGCGGCGTACGTCCATAAATGTTTAGATCACGCTAACTAACAGTTAATAAACTAATTAACTAATAACCTTTGTGGTGAAATACTTTACTGTACGTATTGCGAGTTGAGTAATTGTAGCCGCGGTAAGTTTACGAGGCGTAATACCTTGGAATGAAATCTTGGAATTGCAATATGGGCGTCATCAAACTTGCGTTAAAAATTCGCTGTTTCAGTTACTTTAGTAACAAAACGCCGTTTTCTGCAATGAGGCACAAACCTAACTACACCGCCTATGTATGTGTTAGCACACACTGGCACTTAATAGAAACTTTTGACTTCCTGAAAATTCACCCAAGTGGATACCCATAGCGAACTCGCCTGCTACCGTTCGCCAATCACAGTGCGTATCGTTAACTCATTAATTACAATGTTAAGAAGTAAAGTTTAGGTACTTAACCACTGCTTAGCGTGATTATAACATTTATGGAAGTCTCCCATACGTGAGGGTTCACTTTTGAAGCGATCTTCCTTTTTCCTCGGAAATTCTATTGTTATAAGAATTTTCGGCAGCCTTCAGAAAAACACCCGGTATACGTAGCGCTCGTCCGCTCTTGGCAACAATCTAGCGAGAATGGCTTTCTGTGTCGTTGAAAATTCTTTGAGAGACGACAGGAGTTAATGGGCGCTCCCAGCCTGTAAAATGACGGTGGTTAAAATTTAAGAATTGTGGAATGTAATATGGAATACAGAAGGGTCATGTAAGTAGAATTAATGTTCGTTTGGATGTCTATGCCCCTGACTCCACAGCTGTTTATACATAATGTGTATCTACAAAATTACTCCACGGCATCAATAGGTCACGTGGGAATGAATCAAGTGGGATATGACTTACCTGGAGAGCCAGTTCGGCTGCCTTGGAAGCCCATCCTCCGCGCTGGTAGAGGGTGACCGCTTTCTCGAGACCATCCTGGCGCTGCTCGAAGTAGCGGGCCGCCTCAAGCGCTTCTTTAGGCGCCGCTTGCAGAGCCAGCGTGTACAGCTGGTCGTCCATCTCGTTCTCCTTGCAGACCCTAATCGCGTTGCCAAACGCGCGCGCTCTCGCGAAGAAGTGAACCGCCTGCAGCACATTGTCCTGGTTCTCCAGGTACCTCGCCAGGTGAAAGCACGCCGCCCTGTCTTCCGTCTCGTTGGCAATCTCGCACGCCTTGTCCACGTTGCCGAAGTAACAGTGCACGCGCAGAAGTGACAGGTAGTCCCGCGCGGCCTCGTAGAACTGCAACGCCGCCTCCATCTCCCCTATGCTCTCCATGTACTGGGCCCACCACTTGATCATGTCGGGGCTTCCGCTGGCCCGAACGTATTGCTCCAGCGCCTGCGGGTCGTCGAAGAGCATGCGAGGCACATCGAACAGATGCGTGTCAGCTTTCTCGTACGCCGCTACCGCTTTCTCGATGTCACCAGAAGCCTCGAGGTGTTTCGCGTAGTTATGGTATGTGGCTCGCAAACGAATTCGGTCGTGCTGTCGGGCGACGTCTATGGCTCGCTCCCACTGACCAGAGTCTTCTAGAACCCTGACCAGCAAGTCGTAGCGGCTGCAGCTTTCGAGTAAATCCTGAGCCTCCTGCACCATGCCAAGCTGGAGCGCCAGGATGGCCGTTTGTGCTTCCAGCTCGGGCTCAGTCTCCATGGCTCGTCTCAGGGACCAAGCCCCACGCGCATGAGCCATTTTGCCGAGGCATATCTTGGCCACATCGAGCCGCTTGGTTCTCACGCACATGCGCGCCATGTTTTCCCAGACTGCCTCATTTTTGATGGCCTTTATTGCCTTGAAAGCCTCGTCCATGTCCCGAAGGGTCATGAAGAAGCTGAACGTCATGATGGCGTCGCGCACCGTGTCGTCACAGTCTTGAAACCCGACAAAATCGCGCATTGGGAGCCGGAAGATATGTTTCGAGCCAGGAACTTTCTCAGCCGCCCCTGGTTCGCTGACGTCATCAGAATGCTTGGCCAAAAGATAAAAGAATGGAACCTGTACGCCCATTAGTCTGAATTTGTCATCAAGCGGGAAGACATCTTGCTCCAAAATGCCGTGTTCGGTGGTTACAAAAAGGGACACCACCACCACGTGTGGTTCGCGATTTCCGGGCGCATCGATTTGGGTACGACCGCTCGGTGCACTCCGAGCTTCACAAACAAGTAGTCTGGGATCACTTTCGTCCCAGTAATGCGAAATCGGAGCTCGGTCGCGTACCGTGCCGCTGGATGGCGAGTCGCCGACAGCTTGTCCTTTGCTACTTTCGCCAGTGGCGAAACTGAATTCGAACAGTGAGTCGTCTTCTATGCTCCAGACGTAAAGAGTGCAACCTTCGCGTCGTGCAGTGCGATGTGGCGCGATGTCCTCTACAACGAGAATGCTCACTTTATTGCCGGTGCAGTTGCACTTGATGCTAGAGATTTTGTAGAGGGGCCCATCGTTCCTCTTGGCAACAAGCGCTGTCTTCAGTTCCGCGTGGAGTTTGGCCTCTCGCCTGCTCAAGTCCCAGACGCGAACACGGCCGTTGGATAAGCCAAGGGCGAGAAAAATCCCCGATATATCGAGGCAGACTGCACTCACATCTTCTTCCGAGATAGGAATTGCCTGCTTAAGAATGCCCTGGAATGTCTTGGCGTTGAGCTTGCCGTTCTCTACGAGGTAGACGCTCGCTTCATGCAGTCCAATGAGTGAAGATGCCGTGTTCATGGCTCCTAAGAACTTGGCTGACTTGCTACTTGGCAGCATCTCATAGAAAAACAGCCGTTTGCCGTTGGACACAGCGATGTGGTGCCGACTGACGAACAATGACTTAACGGGAATTTCGGTTTGCAGAATAATCTGACAGTTGCCGGAGACACCGTCCACAAATACTTGTTTGGCGGCTGTTTGAAGAGCTAGGCAACCTTCCCGAAAACTGAAGCAAGCTTCTTGTTCGATCAGAAGAAACAAATCCTCAATCGTCAGGGTGCCGGCGATCCGGTGAGTATCGCACCACGCCAGTTCTCGAATGGGACTACGTAAACTGGCGGCCAACTGCGATCGCCAATGGGTACTGCCCGCGCTGTTTTCTGTTAGCGTCCACACGACGACCCGGCCGCGATTCGTGCCCACGATCAAAGTCCTTCCGGGCGCATCTGCGGTTATACACGACACTGCTTCGCCGTAGTCCGCGTCTGGGAGCGAGAGCACCGTGGTCTCTCCGGTCTCGAGGTTCAGCAAGCGGACGCTTGCTTCACCGGCCGCTATGCCAATGACTCCGTCTTGGACAGCGACCCACGTGACCGCCATGTCCGTACCGTGTCCGCTAACTTTGAAACGACTCTGCTCGGATAACGAGCCGTCGTCTGCTATGGAAAACTGAGCTAGGGTCAACGTGTCGGTGACGACTACGAGGGCGTCTCTGGAAACGTCGTGCAGAAGACGTGCAATGCCTGCGTCCATCTGATACACGTCGCCGCAGCTCCCGTTCTCACTGACGAAGTAGATGACTCCCGTCGTTGAGCCCACGTAAAAGTCATTGGACGTCGCCTCGTCGTCCGTCAGTCCAAAGGACCCCTCGTTTCCCCAGTTCGACGACAGGAACACCTCCTCCTCGCCGCCTTCATGCTCCACGCTCCTGGGCACAACGACATGATTACTGACATTTTTACAGCTCACTGATATAGTCACGAGGTGACGCCTACTTGGGCCACTTCGCGTAATCACAGCAAGTCAACTCAAATTCCTATCGCGCGGCGGGCCGGCACGACCGAAATGCGCAAAGGGTAGATTTGCGCTTTGTACGGCGTATACATACAGTGACGCAAGACGAGAAAGCACACGAAGCAATTTTGATTCGAAATGTGGCTTGCTTAGAGAAAAGTGGACCCTTATGATGTGACGTTCATGAACAAATATAAACAGCATCAGAAGTATTATGTTGACGGGTGAGACCAAGAAAGATTCGTACCTGCCGTGCTAAATCGAAGCAGTGCCACTTGTTGTAATGTACCTTGCTACTGAAGAAGCAACGTTTTGCTTGAGATACGTGATGAATGGCGGAAGGTGAGACAGGACAGAGTGCAGAGTGCTCTTCATGTGTATTGCTCAGTATGCGTTACTTCTTCACATGAACCTGTTCATGGTTAGAAACTTTGCCATGATTCATAGCTGTGCAAGTTACTGCGCATTAATTTATATTATTATTAAATAATTATTGAAACTAATAACAGAAATACGTTGCTCAGTAGGATAAGAAACCACTCGGTCCAACTTTTGAAGCAAACTCTCCTGTACGCTTCCCCCCTGGAATGCTGGGAATTGGTTATGCATAGCCCATTCCGAGCGTATAGGTTGTATTCACTGATAATACTCCCACACTGCCGCACGGGCTGATGGGAAGGGCATCAGCTGCTTCCGCTCCGCCATGATCCTGGCCACTTTGTGAAGCTTTCTCAGTACGTGTGGATGTTCTCTGCCTCAGTTAGCAAAGCAGCAGCTGACCGTGCTCTGTTGCGGTCACTGCAATCATGCTAAATTTCGCCGTCTATTGATGTAGCAATAGGCCGTGGCAAAAAAAAAAAAAAAAACAGCGAGAACAGAAACAGGGTCATGTTTTATGGAGTGCCTTCAGCCATATCTACAGCAGTGTTGCGGAATGGGCGCCTCCATTCCATTCCAATTCCATTCCGGGGAATTAGAACTTAACACAATTCCATTCCTTTCAATTCCCCGGAATGATAAAACTTGGCCCATTCCCACTCCGGGAATGGCTGGGCAGCTAAATTCCATTCCTGTGATTCCTTAATGTAGGAAAGGCGCCCTGATAGTTTTATCGAGTTAAGAATGAACATAAAACTGATGTCATCAGATGCATTAAGAACTGGAAAAGTACGCAAGACACGTTACCAAGGTCAAGTGATAGTAGCTTGGTGACATATGTCCTGCAATACAACCACCCTACTAATTCCCTTAGGGGCAGTTCTCCCGCTACCTATAGCATTTGTATGGTCAGCAAGTTCGAACGAATGGTGATATTAACATTGTTTAATTAAGCTTAAATGTGTGAATGCTAAAATGACGACGTAGCGTATTTTTATGCTGACAGAAGTAGTGTTCAAGAAGACTAAGCAGTTTTCCCATGCGTCTGGAGCGCCTAGACAGGGGCGCAGTATTGCAAAAGGGTGGGGGGGAGTATGAGGTGAGACGGCGGGCAAGCTGTAGGGATGGCAAAATCGATGAACGATTAATCGATTAATCGATTAAAGGTCTACAATTAATCGATTAATCATAATCGATTTGTGCCTTTCGATTAATCGAATTAATCGATTAAAATTATTCGATTAATCAATTAAGGCATCCCCCACTCCCGCCCCCAACCTTGCCCCTTGGCCGGAGCGCATGACTGCGAGGCGCGCTATCCTGAGACGCAGACCCTGAACGCTATCCTTAGACGCAGGAAGTTGCAAAGCCGAATACAACTACTTTTTCTGGTTCTATTTGGGATGCCGTCGATCGCGCACTTCTACGCAATTGCGTTGCACTGGAGTACGATCCGATGAACTAAATGCCTTCTCAGTTCAAGACATACTATAGTCACCCTGTAGTCGATCGCCGCACCAATCCGAACCCACTTGAGACTTGGCACAGCATGCGAACTGGCCTAGATCATGTGTTTGACGTTGCAATGGAGTATTTGCCAACTCCTGCAACGTCAGTAGCATCCGAGCGCCTTTTTTCGCATGCTGGATGTGTGGCGACCCAAAGGAGGTGTCGGTTGTCGCCCGAGCATCTCGGGCAACTGACATTTCTTCGCTCAGTAGAAAAATGCATGTGGTTCGGAGCAGCAACTACCCCATGAAACAAAACAAAAGGGGACTGTTGAGAAAGTAAGCAGCACGTGGATTCGCCAACTTTCAAAAGACAAGTTTATTCTTTTCTGTAAATTTAATGCGTGCCAGCGCATCGTCTTGTAGCTTATTTTGTTCGTGTTTGTTTTTTGCCGCGCTGTTTCATCGTGTTGCCGCATAAACGCATGTCTGCTTACATTTGATAAACGAGTAGTTTTCGTCACCTGTAGTGTCAATCGCAACTTTCTTTGTATTTTATTGAACCCTCAGATTTTACTCGTTTCTTGTGTAAGTGCGGCATTGTAATATGCGCTGCTTATTTACTCACTGGTTCTTAGCGCCGTTCTGTTTTACTCTTTAGCAAATAAAATATTGTCACGTGGTCGTGACGTCGACGAAGAAAGCAGTCGGCGTTTGCAGAATGAAACTGTTTATTTGGCCGAACTTGTGGCCGGGAAAATGAGAACTAGAACTACAGCAATACACGCTGTACAATGATAGCGGCGAACAGGGCGTCGTCCGTCGATCAACTGACAAGCGGTCAAGTGCGTCGGTTTTTATACAGGTGCTATGGAACTTTCCAGCGATATCGCTGGTGGCGGCGTTATCTCTCGATAAAGCTGGAACATTCGCGTGCGGCGCGAAATCTTGACAAAACGATCTACTACAATCGAGAAGTCTCTCGAACACTGCTTCGCGGGCAGCGTCGAGCGTTGATAACCGCCCTTGCGGGTCAAACCCAAAAAACATCAACATAGGACAAGAAGTGGGCGTGGCATTGCCCCCCTCTGAAAAAGCATCGTCCCGATGCTTGTGAAAGAACAAAGAAGAGAAAAAAACACAAGTGCATACATAAATAAATTACAATAACAAAGGTAAAAGTAGCGTCCCCAGATTCGCTAACGTGCAAAAAACGGCTTAAGACGCACGACATGGACGACTTCAGGTCGTGCGCGGCGTCGCTGGGAGTTCGTAATGCCGTCCGGGATGACCTCGTAGTCAAGAGCGCCGAGACGTCGAAGAACCTTGTAGGGTCCGAAGTATCGCCGAAGGAGTTTTTCGCTAAGGCCACGTCGGCGTATCGGCGTCCAGACCCAGACGCGGTCGCCGGGCTGGTATTCCACGAAGCGTCGTCGCAGATTGTAGCGACGGCTATCGGTGTGCTGCTGGGTCTTGATGCGCAGGCGGGCGAGCTGTCGAGCTTCCTCGGCACGTTGTAAGTAAGCGGCGGCGTCGAGGTTTTCTTCGTCGGTGACATTCGGTAGCATGGCGTCCAGTGTCGTCGCCGGGCTCCTTCCGTAGACCAACTTGTACGGCGTCATCTGCGTCGTTTCTTGGACGGCCGTGTTGTAAGCGAAGGTCACGTACGGAAGGACGGCGTCCCACGTCTTGTGCTCAACGTCGACGTACATGGCCAGCATGTCGGCGATGGTCTTATTTAGACGCTCGGTGAGGCCATTGGTCTGCGGGTGGTAGGCGGTGGTGCGGCGGTGGCTCGTCTCGCTGTATTTTAAGATCGCCTGAGTTAGGTCCGCAGTAAAGGCGGTACCTCTGTCTGTGATGAGGACCTCTGGGGCGCCATGACGCAAGATGATGTTCTCCACGAAGAACTTGGCTACCTCGGCGGCACTGCCTTTGGGCAAGGCCTTTGTCTCGGCGTAGCGGGTGAGGTAGTCAGTTGCTACGACGATCCACTTGTTGCCGGAAGTCGACGTCGGGAACGGCCCCAGTAGGTCCATCCCGATTTGCTGGAACGGCCGGTGAGGTGGTTCGATTGGCTGCAGAAGTCCCGCTGGCCTAGTCGGTGGTGTCTTCCGTCGCTGGCAATCTCGGCAAGTCTTAACGTAGTGGGCGACGTCGGCAGGAAGGCGTGGCCAGTAGTATTTTTCCTGTATCCTCGCGAGCGTGCGGGAAAAGCCGAGGTGGCCAGCCGTCGGGTCGTCGTGCAGGGCCTGCAGAACCTCTGGTCGCAGTGCCGAAGGTACAACGATGAGGTAGTCAGCCCGGGCCGGAGAGAAGTTCTTCTTTACGAGGACGTCGTTTTTCAAGAGAAATGACGCCAATCCCCTCCTGAATACTTTTGGAACAACGGCGGTCCTGCCCTTGAGGTATTCCACAAGGCCCCGGAGTTCCGGGTCGGCTTGCTGTCGTTCAGCGAAGTCGTCGGCACTTATGGTTCCCAAGAAGCAGTCATCATCGTGGTCGTCCTGCGGCGGTGCGTCGACGGGGGCACGAGACAAGCAGTCGGCGTCGGAGTGTTTTCTTCCGGACTTGTAAACGACGGTAATGTCGAATTCTTGGAGTCTTAGGCTCCACCGTGCGAGGCGACCTGAAGGGTCCTTCAAGTTGGCTAGCCAACACAAGGCGTGGTGGTCGCTCACAACTTTGAAGGGCCGGCCGTAGATGTAGGGGCGAAACTTCGATGTAGCCCAGATGATGGCCAGACACTCCTTTTCTGTGGTGGAATAGTTGATTTCTGCCTTTGATAGCGACCGGCTAGCATAACTGATGACCCTTTCCAATCCGTCGGTCTTCTGCACAAGGACGGCGCCGAGTCCTACGCTGCTTGCGTCGGTGTGGATTTCCGTATCGGCGTGCTCGTCGAAATGCGCAAGTATCGGAGGCGTCTGCAGGCGTCGTTTCAATTCTTGAAATGCCTGAACTTGCGATGTTTCCCACCTGAATTCGACGTCGGCCTTCGTGAGTTGCGTCAGTGGCTCGGCGATCCGTGAAAATTCCTTGACGAAACGTCTGTAATAGGCGCACAAGCCGAGAAAACGGCGTACGGCCTTCTTGTCGGTGGGCGTCGGGAAGTCAGCGATGGCAGCTGTTTTCCGCGGGTCCGGGCGAACACCATCCTTGCTGATCACATGACCCAAGAACAAGAGCTCCTCGTACGCGAAGCGGCACTTTTCAGGCTTCAAAGTGAGTCCGGAGGTCTTGATTGCTTGAAGTACAGCTTCAAGGCGCCGAAGGTGTTCGTCGAAGTTTGAGGAAAACACTACGACGTCGTCCAAGTACACGAGGCACGTCTGCCACTTCAAGCCGGCCAGTACTGTATCCATAACCCGTTGAAAAGTCGCAGGTGCCGAGCAAAGACCAAAAGGCATGACCTTGAACTCAAACAGGCCGTCTGGCGTTATAAAGGCAGTCTTTTCTCGGTCTCTCTCGTCGACTTCTATTTGCCAGTAACCGGTCTTGAGGTCCATCGACGAAAAGTACTTTGCGTTGTGTAATCGATCCAGGGTGTCGTCTATCCGGGGAAGGGGATACACGTCCTTCTTCGTGACTTTGTTCAGGCGACGATAATCGACGCAAAAACGAAGAGTCCCATCCTTCTTCTTCACTAGCACCACGGGGGATGCCCACGGACTCTTCGACGGCTGGATGATGTCGTCGCATAGCATTTCGTCGACCTGTTTCTTCACGGCCTCCCGTTCCCGCGTCGAAACCCGGTAGGGACTCTGACGGTGTGGTCGAGCATTTTCTTCTGTTATAATGCGGTGCTTAGCAAGGGGCGTTTGTCGGACCCGCGATGACGACGAGAAACAGTCCTTGTATTGCAGGAGCAGGGTTTTGAGCTTATCTTGCTTGACCTTCGGAAGGCTCGGGTTGACGTCAAAATCCCGTTCGGGACCTCTATTCGTCGAAGCAGGTTCGACAGCATCGAAGAGGGCGAAAGCATCGCTGGCGGCTACACATTCGTCGATGTAGGCAACCGTCGTACCCATGTTGAGGTGCCTATATTCGTGGCTGAAGTTTGTCAGCAGTACCTTTGCTTTACCGTCATGCAGCTCGGCGATACCTCTTGCGACGCAAATTTGACGATTCAGGAGTAGTTGCTGATCGCCGTCGATTACGCATTCAAGGTTCGCAGGTTTTTCGGTGCCAACGGAAATAATGACGCTGGAGCGTGGCGGAACGGTCACCTGCTCTTCTATCACATTCAGTGCATGGTTCCCTGGCGTCGCGTGGGGCGGGAGCGCTTTGTCTGAGGTTAGTGTTATCGACTCAGACCTCAGGTCGATAACGGCGCCGTGGTCACTTAGGAAGTCCATTCCGAGTATCACATCCCTGGAGCAGTCTTGTAGGATTACAAACCTCGCAGGATAAGTGCGGTTATTGATGGTGACTCTCGCCGTGCAGACACCAATCGGTGTTATCAGGTGGCCTCCAGCTGTCCGGATTTCTGGTCCACTCCAAGCGGTCTTTACTTTCTTCAGCTTGGTGGCGAATGGCCCACTGACGACGGAATAGTCGGCTCCGGTGTCGACGAGAGCTGTGACGCTGTGGCCGTCGATAAGAACATCGAGGTCGCTTGTTCGTCGTCTTGCGTTGCGGTTAGGTCGTGGCGTCGGATCACGGCTTCGTCGATTTGTCCCGCTGTTTCGACGTTGCGTCGTCAGGTTTTCTTCGGGCCGCGAAGTTTCGTTGTGAGGGCTCCGTCCGGTTTGCGTCGTGTTCTGAAGGTCTCGTCGCGTTGTCGTCGTCGGCGGCCGCGGAGGATCTTCGGCAGTTCGTCGTACAGCAACCGCACCTCCATCGGTTGCTGCCCTTAGTTTCCCGGATACGGGCTAGGCGACCGGCCCCGGTTTGGGCCAGTGTACTGCCGGCGGTGCGGTGACATGTAGCGGCCGGGCGACGGTGAGCGGGAAGGTCGTCGTTCTTCCCACTGTGTTCCGGTGAGGTAGTCGTCGATGTCGCGAGGCCGTTCGCCTGGCTGCGGGCGCGGCGCGTTGACGGCGAATCCGCGTAGCCCCATCTGTCGATACTGGCATCGGCGGTATGTGTGGCCGGCTTCCCCGCAGTGATAGCAGAGCGGTCGGTTGTCAGGGGCACGCCAAACGTCGGTCTTTCGGGGGGCGCAGCGTTGTCCTGTCGGCGGGCGGTATGGCGTCGGTGGTGGTGGCGGCGGTGCCTGGCGGCGGAACTGCTGCGGCGACGCGGCGTCTTGACGTGGGCGAGGGGGTGGGGCGTTGCGTCGGGCTGCAGCAGCATAGCTCATTGCTTCTGGCTGAGCCTGCGGTGCTTCGGGAATTCCAAGCGATTGCCGGACTTCCTCGCGGACAACGTCGGCGATTGAATGCACTTGATGCTGCGGCGAAGGTAACAGTTTGCGCAGCTCTTCCCGCACAATCGCTCTGATGGTGTCACGCAGGTCATCAGACTGCAGCGCCTGAACCTCCCCGTAGGTCGTTGTAGGAATGCGGCGGTTGTACTGCCTAGTGCGGATTTCTAGTGCCTTTTCGATTGTGGTGGCCTCGGAAAGGAATTCCGAGACCGTCTTCGGCGGGTTGCGCACCGGAATGCCACGCCCACTTCTTGTCCTATGTTGATGTTTTTTGGGTTTGACCCGCAAGGGCGGTTATCAACGCTCGACGCTGCCCGCGAAGCAGTGTTCGAGAGACTTCTCGATTGTAGTAGATCGTTTTGTCAAGATTTCGCGCCGCACGCGAATGTTCCAGCTTTATCGAGAGATAACGCCGCCACCAGCGATATCGCTGGAAAGTTCCATAGCACCTGTATAAAAACCGACGCACTTGACCGCTTGTCAGTTGATCGACGGACGACGCCCTGTTCGCCGCTATCATTGTACAGCGTGTATTGCTGTAGTTCTAGTTCTCATTTTCCCGGCCACAAGTTCGGCGAAGAGTTCTTCCTTCACTCCCCGCATCAGGAAGCGAACTTTCTTTTCTTCTGACATGGCTGGATCGGCATGGCGAAATAGGCGAGTCATTTCTTCGGTGTACAGTCCGACGTTCTCATTGGGGAGCTGTACACGGGTCTCGAGAAGGGTTTCAGCCCTTTCTTTCCGGATGACGCTCGTGAAGGTGTTGAGAAATCCGGTGCGGAAGAGGTCCCATGATGTTAGCGTGGACTCTCGATTCTCGAACCAGGTCCTTGCGCCATCTTCAAGGGCGAAGTAGACATGGCGTAGCTTCTCGTCGCAGTCCCAGTTGTTGAACGTGGAGACCCGGTCGTATGCCTCCAGCCAGCTTTCTGGATCCTCGCATGGTGATCCGCGGAATGTCGGCGGCTCCCTCGGTTGATGCATGACGACCGTTGTAGGCGCCACAGCGGTTGTCATTGTGGCTGTTGTCGTCTTCGTTGTGATCCTGGTCTTGTCCGGTAGGGGTCCGTATTGTGGGGGTAGTCCTTCCAGTCTGCGGCTGGCTCGACTGCCGCTGATGGTGTCGGTGTCTTCTTCGCGACGTGGGCTGGGTTCAAGGCTTGTCGGGGGCGTCCGGAACATGAACGAGCAGCACCTCCACCAGATGTCACGTGGTCGTGACGTCGACGAAGAAAGCAGTCGGCGTTTGCAGAATGAAACTGTTTATTTGGCCGAACTTGTGGCCGGGAAAATGAGAACTAGAACTACAGCAATACACGCTGTACAATGATAGCGGCGAACAGGGCGTCGTCCGTCGATCAACTGACAAGCGGTCAAGTGCGTCGGTTTTTATACAGGTGCTATGGAACTTTCCAGCGATATCGCTGGTGGCGGCGTTATCTCTCGATAAAGCTGGAACATTCGCGGGCGGCGCGAAATCTTGACAAAACGATCTACTACAATCGAGAAGTCTCTCGAACACTGCTTCGCGGGCAGCGTCGAGCGTAGGACAAGGACAAGACGTGGACAAGAAGGACATAGGACAGAAGGACAGAAGAACATAGGACAAGAAGTGGGCGTGGCAATATTCTTTACCAACGAAACAGAGAGCGATATTGTATTATAAGGCAGAGAGGGTGGCCTGAGTTAGTACGCCCCTGCCTGCTACTCTGCACCGGGGAAAACGCAACGGGGCAAAAAGAGTGATGAAGTACGATGATGGGGAGAGGATTAGGTAATCCGTATATACATATTAAGACACGTTTGCTAGCGTAAAGAGGACAACGACGCTAGTAACCATCTTTTATTTGCTGTATACCAACTAGCCCAACTCTCCGTCGTATAGGGTATATATACCATTTTCATAATTGTTGAGCTAACTTTCCTACGATGCAGTTAGCTCAATTAATGGCAGCTAGTCACTTCTTCAAACAGAGTGTTCAAGCGTGGTTTGCTTGCGCTGGGACGCGGAAAGTGTAAACTCGGCTCTCTTGACACAAACGCGCATAATAGACAAACGCCAGCACGTGCAACTACGACCTCGTCTTCTCTTGAAGCACGAAGGTTGCTGCCATTAGTTGAGAGAAAATGTAGCGCAGGAATGCGCACTCGCGAATTGTGAAAAGGCCCTTATAGACCCTTTATGTAATCCGCAACTTTACGCGTCGGTTTACCGAACGTCTAGCATCCAGTGCATTACTATTGAAGAAGTGACCTTGCAGCACTTAGTAATACTGTATGGTCGCATATTTAGGGAGAAATACAGCTTTCAGCTAGAGGCCCCCGTCTTCTGCTGTGACAAGAAAGGACAGTCGCGCAATTTATGTTGTAATGTCTGGTACACTAGATAGCGCTCACAGTTCAGGATGTACGCACAATTGAAAAGGTGTGAGTGGCGCCGTGTTACGGCAAAGGTCAGGTGAAACCTGCGGAGTATACTGGCGCAGCTGCTGTTTTTTCTAGCCGGGAGGCAGAAACTCATGTCACTCTATTTCCCGCAATATTAATTAGAACTAACAGACAATAATGCCAAGGAAAGTATAGAGGATGTTATTTGTAATAATTGGGATGTCAATGTGAAGAAAGTAAAGTGGACGAAAAGATAACTTGCCGCCGGCAGGGACCGAACTTGCGGCCTTCGAATAACGCGTTCGATGCTCTACCACTGAGCTACGGCGGCGGTCATACCACGTCCACTTCATAGGGTACACATGTACATTTAAACCTAGGAGTTTTAGTCAGCGCCGATCACAGCCATGGCGGCGAGTGTGGAACACTCTTTTTCTGCCTTTTGGCGTCACGTAGCAAGTGACCTTTTTTACGAGCTGGCAGCTGACCAATAATCCCTCGCATACTACCTGAAGGCACCAAGTCTGCTAGAACGAGACCCTCGCTATGAATGAGGGAAAGGTGACTTTTATGTGCTCGTTTTTCTTTGTCATACACCCTTAACCTCCCCTATACTTTCCTTCGCATTATTGTCTGTTAGTTCTAATTAATATTGTGTCTAACAAAGAAAAACGAGCCCCTAAAAGTAATTCGAAGGTCGCAGGTTCGGTCCCTTCCGGCGACAAGTTATCTTTCCGTCCACTTCACTTTCTTCAGATTTATATCCCAATTATTACAAATAACACCCCCTATATATTTTCTTGGCAATATTGTCTCTTAGTTCTAATTAATGTTGTGTCTAACAAAGAAAAACGAGCCCCTAAATGTCATCTTCTTTCCTTCTATTTCCCGCAGTTGCCTGTACGGATGGTCTGTTTGAGACCAGTATATTTCTGTGTAATCTCTGCATAGGTGACCCCAAGAAAAAGATCGCGTCAGTCCGCAATTATAGTAATATGTAGGGCTTCCACAATATCTAACCGACAAACCGAGAAAAGATGGCTTGCGTACTAGAGCGAGCCTCGTATTTAATTTCTCCTCGTCTCTCTTTTACCTTTCTCGGGATTTCCTCACCCTGCGCCACACTGCATGTTTCAACTGCGACTTTCCAACCAGTGTGGTCCCCGAACGCGCCTCTGGTTTCGATGAGCTCGAGTAGGCAGGCTTCGAGAAAATGCGGCCTGCTGCCGAATAGTCCAGGGATGATAGCCACAGATGCTTGAATCCGCGGCATCAACCAACGACGACGGGCCCCTTGTGTCCAGTGTGCGAAAGTGTGAATTTTCGCACACTGCACACAAGGGGCCCGTCGTCGACACTTTCGAAAGTGGGAATTTTGGATCGTCAGCGCGTCTAATGAAAAGATTTGGGCCCATATTAAACACGAACGATGCCTCTCAAACAAAGAGATATCGGTTTTAAAGCACCCATTAAAAATGTCAATTAATCGATTAATCGATTAAAAGATTCCACCGAAAGCAATTAATCGATTAAATGCTAAATCGATTAACAATTAACGATTAATCGATTAAAATTTTTACTCGATCATCCCTAGCAAGCTGGTATACGAAAGCTTGCAGTGAACACAAGCATTGCGCCAGCGTCAATACGCATCACAACTTAGAGAAGCGCTTTTTCGAATATGCGTCCGTGTCGCCAACGGCGACTGAAGCAAAAACAATGAAGTGAAGGGTGGGGAGTCAGCAGGCACTTGAGGCGCCGCCGAGTGAGTGAGTGAAACATCCTTTTTTTTTTTTTTTTTTTGAAGGGTGAACTTGTCAGCTAGTGGTTGATCAAAGGAGTCTCCAGTCAGCGCTACGTGTGGTTGTATGTCTGCCTTTTCCGTCCTGGTCTTTGCACTGTTTCCACTACGAAACAACTTTATTGGGTCCACAAGGGAAAAAAATATCACAAGGCGTAAAGGGGGGTGGAGGGGTACACCGCCGCCGTAGTTCCGCACGATGGATACCAACGGTACCGAGCCGCGGTTACGTGAAGAATATACAAACTTCGGAGCAAGACAGTCTATATAAGGACAGAATTGTGGTTGGCGCGTTGCTTATAAATGCATGGTGCTTGTAATCAGCCAAGCAATTTTGAAAGTACTGCTTCATTGTTAAATCTGAGGCTCTGACTTACTTATGTTTGAAGTTCGAAAAACAGCGCATAGACGAAAACGTGCTCTATTTCCGGAGAAAGACGTAATTCCATTCCGTGCAAAAGGCGCGTAATTCATTCCCATTCCATTCCTCCAAGCGTTGTCCCCATTCCATTCCGGGGTCGCGAAAATAGTGGAATGATTCCGGAGTCATTCCGATTCCGGAGTGGGAACTCCGCAACACTGATCTACAGCCAATGCAACAGGACGCTAGAATTGTTGGAAAGGCGTTGTGCCGAGTGATTCGCAGCAATCGTCGCTCTCACATCAACAAATTTGGACTAACTACAAAGTGTGCAGCGTTCATTTCATTTCTGGTGAATACCAATTTCAATTCTCAATGTTGCAGTTCGCCCATTTTATGCTTGAGCGCGTCCGTGTTTGTTGCCCTGTCACCAAGCCGCTTGGAGAATTTCTGATTGGCTGGATGTTAACGTTCGCGTAACCGCATTTTTTAGTGACGTAAACTACGTTAATACTCGTACATGATGTCAGTGCGCACGGGCGCAGCTGTATCGTTTCGGTTCCGCTTGCGACGTTTCTGCTTCACTCTTAAAACTCACTCTTACACTAGAACGTTCACTCTATGATTGCTTCTCACTTCAAGAGACAGCGCTGGCGTAGTACAAGACTGTAATTAAACTTGTATTATTCACTTGCAGGAACGCCATACTCTTTGATGGACGAGACAAAGCCCAAGTGGGCACCAAGCCTTCGGCAACAGGCTACGAAAGCAACCCTAAATAATCCTTGATGTGGAAAATTTTCACACTCGGCACAAGACCGACGTCAAAGTGCAACTCGTCCGTGCCCAGGAGCAGTGTTTCAACACCGCTCCAAAGCTTCAAATTTTACCGCAGTGGTTCCTTGCTGTCTCGTCCAAGCTTTGCGCATATGCGCATATGCGCTTAAACTGATTAAAGGAGCATCGTCCATTTATTCGCAGCGTTTTCGATTGCTCTTGTCGACTGTTATTCTGCAGTAGCTAGCAAAAAGCACGAATTTATGTCCTATAAGGGCAGCACCTTTCCAAATCAATAATAAAGCAGAACACTACGGTACAGACGCCGTACAGTGGCAAGGATCATGGAGGACCACCCGATGGACGGCGTTGCTTCCAGCATCATGGTGACGTCACGTGAATACAATCTATGTCCAGGTTCCTAAAAGAGTTTGCTCAGAAAGAGTTCGGAAATCTAGGGAAGATGGCCGCTAGACTTAGTCGCATACTGTGGGCACGGAAGGAACGTGACAAAGTATAACAGACGCAACAGTCAGGACTATGCCTACGTCCTTTCTCGCCTCGCGACATCCATTGTCTCAGTTCACGCGTCTCCTGGTCCCGTAAGGGGGACCTACAATCTCAAAGCTGTGTCCGGTATGCGTAGGCCACCATGGCGATGAAAGAAAATGTGATATTTACAATCTCAGCTCAGCAGTGAAATCAGATATCTATCGAATGTGTTGCAGGCTGTCGACAATGAATCATGGTTGTTAGCGCTGTCTCGGTCGTCCTAACTTTGTCGTGAATTAGGCGTTGTTTGGTCAGCTTCCGCTATAATATAGCGCGTTTTTTCAGAAAATACAGAATTTTTAATAAAGTCCTACGACAGTAAGGCTCCTGTGGTTTTTTCACACAAACTCTACGTCGCGGCGGGAATACTTTGTCGCAGTTGCGACAAAGTATTTTCGTACATGACTCTGTTGCGACAAAGTAAATGACAATGTTAACACTGTTAGTCATTGTCAATGCAAATGACCTAAATCTATAGGTACACGGGCCTCTAGCATTTTCGCCTCCATCGAAAATGAACACGTATACAAGTGACGACCCATGCCCAAATGTGTTGAAATATGTTATGCGTCGCGCCGGAGTCCTTCATTCCATTGAACGACTCTGGTCACACTGACGTTGCAGTGTTCCTGTCAAGACGTTAAATTAAAACGAAAAAACAACAACTTTGACCTTCGTTTTCTCCGCAAAGGATAACCAACCTTTTCCCGTACAAAAAAAGTGAGCCTTAAGCAGTTTCAACTGGCGTAAGCGTATCCTCTATCGCTCCTAATAATATCACAATCCACGCTCCGGAACACGTGTACAGCATCGCTACACTTACCGGTTGTGTGTGCGTCGTCGCCGGTGGTCCCTGAAGGCTAGGGCTACCAGCGAGTCCCTGAGCTCGTGGTAGAAGGCCGTGGCAAAGGAGACGCCTCCGTTGGCCGCCCTGGCCGCTTTCCAGCCGATGCAGGTGCCCACGGCGTCGATAGACACCAGTCGCGTGCCGGCGCCGTTCCATAAGAGCCTGGCCACGGCGCGCTTGTGCTGAGTCTGCGGCTCGTGCAGCGACGCCCGGCGCTCGTCCCACACGCACACCTCGCCGCTGTCCCATCCCAGCGCCAGCAGCGGTGCCCAAGGGTGCCACGACAGGGCGCTCACCTGCGCGCACGGCAAAATGTCGGCTAATGAGTGCTCACTGCCTCAAGTAGAATTCAATGGGTCAATTAACGTCGTATAAACCCCAACTGTGCTTTTGAGCTGCCAATTGGCCTGTGACAAAATCTGCCACAGATTTTCCCTGTATAGACCCCACTCTCTCTCAAGAACTGACGGACTTTTATTGCGATAGCAATTATATGGACAGTCTCGGCTAGGGTCGCTCTAGTCTCGGCTGGATTTTGCCGTCGCCGTCATGCACCGTATATGTATAAGTATGTATATATATATAAAAGCCCCAAAGAAAAATAATTCAGAAAAATGCTTCCGAAGCGCGGTATCGAACCAGGCACCTCTTGCTCCGCAGCGAGTGGCGCTATCCACTACGCCACGAAACGCAGATCCTCCACGAAGGTAACGGCGAGCGTTATATACACACCCTTTACCGCTGGACGGACTCGGAGACGGCAGGCGCCTATAAGCGTTTCTTCATTACCAGCGAGATGGCGTTGGAGCGCGACGGGCGCATTTAAAAGTCGTCGGCGAGCTCGCTCGCTTCTTCTATTTGCGCAGGGAGAACCTTGCCCTTCCGCTGTCTGCTCGCGCGGTTTTCTCGTGGTGAGGGGAAGAGGGGTGTTTCAAGCTTTCACCGTGATGTCCGCGCTCATGTTACGGAGCGTACGAAAGTCACTCGAGCTCAAGGGACGCCGCTAAATGAACAAGCAGAAGATGAGCGCGAACTATCAAGCGTCACAGCTCGACACTCGAAGCACGCTAGTTTCCTTCGCTGCTTTTTTTTTTATCAGCGATCTGTTTGGTGGCTCGCTTCACACTCTGAAAAAGCATTTTGAAAATATGCTTCGAGGCGTATGTTGTCCGCAAACAATAATCGTCTTATGTCATGCGTATCCTTTCTTGAAAACTCTGTGCTCGATACTTTCTTTTGCAGATCAAATGCTGTGTCACACTTATAACACGCACGCCGTTCATGACGTAGAAGTACCGGGCGTGCGCATTAAAAAAAAAAAAAAACAAGAAAGGACTCGCAATAAAAATGCCGATCATTGCATGGGACAAGATAGGCCCAAAAGGTGGGAACTTTTTTTGTAATGCAAATAATGAACATCGTAAGGAAGAACGAAATCGCGTTCAGTTTGTTGAGGACTCTATCACATGGACATTTGTCTCGGCCAAAAAAATATATTAAAAAATCGTGGTAAAAAGCTATCTTATGATGATGGTCGACGTTTATACGATTGCACAACCAATGTAGCGACACACCGTATTGTGGAAACGCTTTATTTACAATCAGTATAGGGCTTAGCAACTAAAGTTTTTCCTCCGCTGCCAGCGTTTGCCACTCCCCTGTAGCCGCGATACGACCTCGCGTCGGCAGTCCTCATGTTGCAGAGCTGCTGCACAGCTGCCAGAGTTTTAATGCTGGGTACCCAAGCTGCTTGCGTACTCATGTTGTTGCGTTCTTTTGTACTTTCCCTGAAGGCAGATGGCGAACGGAAGGACGCAGGGAGCTTGGGGGCCCCAGCACAAAAACTCTCTGTTAGTGTCGGTACAGGTGCCACCAAGCGGCTTTAAAAAAAAGGACGCCGACCAAGGTGAAAGAAAAGGTCGCGGTTTCGCCGCAACGGCAAAGCATTCAATGCGACAGCAACAAATTGGAATGTTACACGAAGCAAGGCAGCAGCCAACTCCTGCAGCATCCAGCTTGGCGTAACTCAACAAAACGCTGGCGTAAGGAAACACGACCGCTGCAGCAAGCCAAGCGACCTTCATTCGTACCCAAACTTCCGCGTTCTTTTATACTCTCCCCCCAGGCGGCTGGCGAAGAGAAGAAAGCGGGGGGAGTAAAGGCCAAACCCCATATGCGCGAAAATGCACCCGACAGCGACGAGCGACGCGACGTAGATCGCCTTCGCGCAAGCGGTCGCTTGCATCGGCAAACCCCATTCACGCGACGGCTTCGGCGAGCGATCACCACTGTTGCAGGCGTGAGGGCGTTTATTCGTGCCAAAAGTGGCGGGTTGTCAGCGGTATGCAATGTGAAATACGATTTTTTGTTGCATAATGGTACATAAAATGTTTATCATTGTCTTTCAGTATTTTTTCGATCCCACCACAGCTGCTACGTGCCGCCAAGCCGCGTCACAGACGGCGCGGGACTTGTAGTTCCTGTCCCTGAGGTCCCATAACGCACGTTCGCGTTCAACGACGTTAGAGTGTACTAGAAGCGATTCTACTACACTCTAATGACGTCCACGTTGCGCTCGTCGCCGTTCGCCATGTTGATGAACATTGTTGTTGGTACCCATCGATAAGCAAGTGGCGACAACCAGCAGTACGTCACGGATGTACATCCTGTTCCGGTGTTTTGCTATTGGCTGCTTGAGCACAGCACTTCCGGGTGATGAACGATGGATTCCAAATATGAAAAACCGAGCGATCGCGCGATATCGACCACGCGACACGTCGCGCGAACGGCCTGTTTCGTCGCTCATAGCGTCGCTCGTCGCTGTCGTGTGCGCATATGGGGTTTGGCCTTAACAAGGAGTGGATGGAGGTTAAGCAAAAGAGAGGGAGGTTAACCTGAAGATAAATATCTAGTTTGCTGCCCTGCATGACTGCGGCAGGAAGTACGTGTTTTGAACGGTCGGGCGCGGTTGCGCGCGCAATTTCTTCACAAAGATCAGCAGACGGCTTGTACCTTTGCACGCGCTGTGTTCTCAGGCCGCTTCGCTCGTTGTAGCGGCCGCGTTTCCTTACGCCAGCGTTTTTTTGAGGTACGCCGGGTTGCATGCTAAAGGAGTTAACTGCTAGCCTTATTTCGTATAACATTCCAATATGCTGCTGTAACATTCATTGCCTCGCCCTTACTGCGAAACTGACTTTTTTCTAAGGACACAAAGTGACAAAAGATAATGTTGTGCGAGATGGAAATCAAGCAACAAAAGAATTTACAACAAGACACGCTAAGGAAATTGTATCATAAGATAATTTGTTGCTGGGCTAGTTGGTTCATAACGCTAAACTGCAGAGCGCAAGTTCGGTACTGGTCATGGAAGAGCACACACAGCACAGGACAAGCACAGCACGGGAAGCGCTTGTGATATGATACGTGTGCTCTTCCATGTCCTGTACCGAATATGCGCTCTGCAGTTTAGAATTTTTCAATATACGTTGTGGAGGAAGGCACGCAGGGTGCCAGTTATGTGGCGTTGGGTTCGCACGAGGCGTACCCTACGAGCGCGACCGGGAAAGAACGCGACGTTCCTCCACCTCCGTTACGTACAAAGACACGACGGCCGGGTTCGTCGACTCTCTGACACGGCGCAGAAAAGGCACTCGAGACAGGTTGTCACCGAACGCGGGTTTATTAATCCAAGATGCAGCACAGTGCGACAGTCACAAGATTGTGAGCCGAATAGGGTAACTCCGCAGGACCGATCGAGCACACTTGCCTGGGCCTATCGGCTACCACACAAAGGGAACCACCGAACGCACATACAAGAAGGCGCCTGCAAATGCAGCACGCGACACGAAACCTCTAAAAACCTTCTCGAAACAGCTACAAACGGCTACAGACGTTTCGGTCTGCGAGGAGATCTACAATCGGCATTTTTCAAAATATGACTTTTGTGGCTCAAATTTGTTAGCCTACTGTTTATTGGCATTTTTAAGCAAGTTACGGTATCGCCAGAGACCATTCTATTCATCATGTGCACAACGTCTACTTCTAGTCCTTCTTTATACATTTTGTCATGAAGAGCGAGCGCACGTCCGACCTCAAGGATACTTTGGACGTTTCGTCTACAAGCTCAAAAAATCCAAGAACGGCATGTCAAAAGAGCGATGACTGTCGGTTTTATTAAAAAGACATGACCGGTCCCTCCTTCATAGGAATCGGTATAACACGAAAGTGAAACATACCTTGACAGAAGTAGTGATTATTGTGTATAGATATATGCGAGCTTGTACAATGTATATTGGGGTTTGGCAGTTATAGCATCGTTTGACGTGGATGCACCCACGTTGGCGCCTAGTGGCACATCTCCATCGCGACGACTAACGCGCATGATCATGACTTAACCGTTGTTTTTAACATATACCTCAAGTTTTTAACATACACCTGGCCACATCGTATCGTGAATCCCGCACAAAGATGACATCAACAAGCCCATAATAAACACTAGTACTCGATATGCACTACTTCAAAGCGTCGTCAGTTAAGGAGAGAAACGGCACGGTGTGCGCTCCCGAGTAAGAGCATGCAGGGAAGGCTGTTTCAGCTCCACTAACGTGAAACCTGTGGAGGGGCGAAGCATGCAGTGTTCACCTGTGTTTCCCACAGGAAAATCGCTGCTAATGGGCAATGAAAGACAGAAGAAAGATTAGACACATAGACCCGCAGTCCGCTTTTAGTTAACGTGCACGCTGCGAATCTTTATTGTTCAACTGCGCACAAGAGAAATCTCCCAGCGGCACTACATTGCAGATCAAGATCCAGTGCTTCTATACGGGGTGGCAGGGGAACGATTGTGCAGCGCGAGCAGTCGGTTTTTTCAAAAAACTAGACGCTGTGTGCATCGGCGTTGTCTCTTGCGGGCGAGGGCTCGTTCTCGTTCTTCGCGAGCTGGTAGTTCTGCCGTTCTGCGTTCATCACAGAAAGAGCTTTTCCGTAGTGAACGCGCGCCGTTCGCTCTCTTTCTGCCCACGGCGAGCGCTGAGGCGGTGGCGCCCTCTCTTGCGCTCAAGCAAACGGACAGGAAACGACAATGCAGGCAAGCAAATGGGTCACGAGGATGCACCGCCGACAAGCCGAGACCGTAAGATGCTTCGCCCCTAATATGGTAACCTACGCCTGTGTTCATGCATACACTACCACACTGCGCTTCAGCAACACGGAAGGTTCGTAGCTTGAGCCGCGAACGCGCGCAGGCGTTCCACGTCACGCTGGCATCTGTCTCGCACCACATAGGCACGACATTCGCCCGTCGACATCGTTGCCTTTCTGTAGCGCTTATCGCAGCAGTTGTATCAGACGGTGATATCGTACTAGAAGCAGTTGGCGGCGGAGAAACACCGTTGGCGCACGTGGAAGCTGCACTACGCACCAACGGGGAGCCGTCGCACGCTAACACGAAGCGAAAGGCAAAGAACGTAACTGCGTCTAGGAAAAATAACGTTGGTTTAGGGCGACTCCCCGATGCTAGCGCGGCCAGTGTTTTTCCCTGGTATCGAGACGCTTTAACGACACAGTTAAAGCATGGGCTCGGATATTGCGCGCCGGCGCGCAACCTCTAAGGCCATGCGTGGCGTTTCTTTTTTTCTAAAAGAGCCAAATGCACTTTAAGTGAAACTGAGAAAAACGCACTTTTTTTGCTGCTGCCAATATGGTCGGGCCTACTCCAACAATTTTTTGCCAGTGTGTTCCTGTCCCCTAAATAAGTCAAATCTGTCTTGCGACTAATATCTATATAGCCCACTATCGTCGGTATTGAGGAGCAAACTTTGTATTTGGCTCTTATGGATTGGAACATTTCATTTGGGCTTGAATTAGCTCATAAAAGAAGTCTAAAACGATTCGAATGTACGGTATAGCAATATTTTGCGATAAAATTAACATCATCCTTGCGCTTCTGTCGGCGCCGTCCTCCGTCGCATGGTCGTAATGGCGACGACTAGACTTGAAGAGCGAGTGGTCCTTCCTGGCAAAAGGCGCACTATTCTGGATTGTCGGCAACGTTTTCTTGTTCTTGGCATCTATTGAAGCCCTTGAAAAGTGCTCCAGCTCTTCTTCTTCTTCGGAGCTCGTTCTATGCCGCACCGTTTCGGATAACTTCTTCTTCTTCAAGGAATAGATCGGTGCCCAATATTTTCATTTAACGTTTTCGAGTGAAAGAAGGACATGATACTGCAGCACTGAACTTGAAGTGAAACGCTAAGAGGCAAAATGAAGTAGGAAAGTCGGCCTCTTACTCTTTATATTCGAGCTTTGCACCACAACATCATGTCCATCAGTAAGTGCCGAATCGCCCTAGAAAAACTAATTGTGATACGTAAACACGATAGCAAAGCAACGAGGACACAAATGAAATAGTTTGCATGAGACCATGTTGGTTGTTTTCGTCACGATTGTTGACGCAGCGCTGGTTTAATGAATGTGGCTCAGTTTGACTGAAACAGATGCAGCATTTGGCTTTTTTTATTATAAACTGCCTTTTTGAGTTCACGTTACAATCAGAAATGGCCCCATTTTGATTCCAACTGCTTTAGAAATTAAAGATACTAAGGCGCCCAGTTTCGGTTTCTGCATTTGGCTCTTTTTGAAAAAAAAAAAAAAACATGGCTGATCCCTCCGTCATAGGAATCGGTATAACACGAAAGTGAAACGTGTCTTCACAGAAGTAGTGCTTATTGTGTATTGATATATGAGAGCTTGTACAATGTCTATTCGTGTTTGGCAGCTATAGCACAGTTTGACGTGAATGCACCCATGTTGACAGCATGTCTCTATCGCGACGACTAACGCCCATGATCATGATTAAACTGCTGTGGTAGCTGACGGTGTGAACATATATTTGGAGAATCGTGAATCGCGCGTAAGGATGATATCAAGAAGCTCATAATCAACACTGGTACCCGGTATGCGCTTCTTCAAAGCGTCATCAATTAAGGAGAGAAACGGCACGGTGTGCGCTTTCTAGTAATGGGTAGCCGACGCCTGTGATCATGCATACATAACACACACTGCGCTTCAGCAACACGGCAGGTAGAGGTTCGTAGCCTGAGCCGCAAACGCGTGCGTCCCGCTGGCCTCTGTCTCTCAGGCGCTGCTATCGCTCCACCAAGGCACGACATTCGCCCGTCGAAATCGCGTCCTTTCTGCAACGCATATTGCAGCAGTTTTGTTAGTCGGTGCTCTCGCAATTGAAGCAGTCGGCCGCGGAGAAATCCCGTTGGTGCACGTGGACGCTGCACTACTCCGATGAGCCAACGCACGCTAACGCGAAGCCAAAGGCAAAGAACCTAACTGCGTCAAGGGTGCCTCGGCGACGCCAGCGCGGCCAGTCTACATCTCTGGTATCGAGACGCTTTAACCATTACCTCCGATATCGCGTGCAATCTCGGAGTAGGCGCTAGTAAGTGTCGATCGTGAAGCATTACTTCTTTTCACATCTCACAGATGGCGGCACCGCCCCGCTCCGCCCGCCGCGAAAGAGAATGTGTGAAAGATATAAGGCGCGTTCGCGCCGTGTCTGGCATCTCCCGAGTTAGCTCACTCGGTAGGGCGTCGGGCGCTTGCCGTCGCGGCCGCAACGTCGTGGGTTCGATTCCCAGCGGGGTACCTTTTTCTTGGTTTTTTTTTCTTTCTCACCCGTTGGCGTCCATTTTATCAACGTCATATCCGTGACGGATGTATTTGGTGGACCCCGGCATAAAACACTTTCGTGTTAAAAAAAGAAAAACGCCACATGCTTTAACTGTGTCGTCGTCCAATCTTTCTCTATCGGCGCTAGTAAGTGTCATGCCGCATTACTTCACTCCTCCGCTCGCAGCCGGCGGCACCACCCCGCCCCGCCTAGCCCCGCCAACAGAGAGCACAGTGCTAGAGAGAATGTGTGCGAGACACAAGTCGCGTTTGTGGAGTGGCGTGCATATGCCTCGGTAGATTTGTTGGTAGAGTGTAGGGCGCTTATCATCGTGGTGTAATATTTGTAGGTTCGATTCTCGGCGGGGGAATTTTTTCTTAGTTTTTTCTTTGTCATCCGTTAGCGTTCATTTAATCAACGTCACATCCGTGACCGAAATACGTCACTAAAGTCTTGATGGACCCCGGCATAAAACACTTTCGTGTAAAAAAAGCGCTACAGACAAAAAGAAGCATCTATAATAATTCTTGTATTCTTTTCGACCCAAGCCGCTCACGTGGCAATGCAGAGATGGAAGTGCTGCTCCAATTGCTCCAAACTGCTTGGAAAGAGAAATGCTGCTCCATGCTGCTCCAAACGGTAAATTTTGTTAGTAACTGCTCCGAACCTGCTCCGAAATGGCGTTGGGAAACGGAAAATAATGAACTTTAACCGTGTGATCCTCCAGCGAGCCTAAACAAAATCAAAAGCAAGCTGTGTACTATCATCCTGGTATGCCGCTCCTATAGACCGTTTTCACGGAGAGGAGGAGCGAAGCCTCGAACCGGTTCATTTTCTCCGCTCTCCCCCTCTCCACCGCGTGTCCGACCGTCCGGCCACTGCCGCTGGTGTGTGCGGATTCACGCGTTTTGCATTGCGTGGCGCGTGAGAGGTCAGTGTGTTTCCATTTTTCGACGTGCTGCTGCCGAAAATGGAAATGTTGGACGAGAACAGGTCGACACGTCGCTACTGAGCTGCGTTTGGCTGCGGCAACAGCTGTCGGAAGCGTAAACAACTGGCAGCCTAGGCATGCGAAGTGCACCATGCTTTTAAATGACTTCGCTTCTTGTATGTCGCACGCCTTCTCCAACAAACAGTATATTATATGTGGTGTCTGCAGTTATGGCTGTTTCTTCAAGTCACCACACCAGCTTGTGATTGTGCTTGTGTGCTGGTACACTTTATCACCTGCACCAAAGAGAACCAATGTCAAAGCTGACGATTAATACACAAAATGTTTGGACAAGAGTTGTTCTCTCATAACATCAACATCTCTGATTTCTATGCTACAGCACATGATTTACAATGCCTGCGGCTAGCAAATGTTCCATCTAAGTGCGTGCAATTCCAAGACTTTCCAATCGACATGACAGAAAGGTCCGAATGACATGTGTTTTTTGCGCAGATACGCACCTCTAACGTTTCGTCGAGAGCGCGTCCTTTCTTGACCTGTCACTTTGGTGACGATAACTGGGGTAGCGTTATGACCACCGTACTTTTTTTCTTTTTTTCCGCGCGGCAGCCCCGGTGTCGTGAATAATCGACCCTAGTTCGTTAAAGCCAGGTCGTTACCTGAACACGTGCGCTCGTCGTACTGCTTCTCGAATACTCGCAAAAAAAAAAACTGAAAATAATGTTACTAAAAACGGGGCGCCATTTCGCCGTATCGCTAGTGGCGGCTGCTCGCGCCGAAGTGAACTTACGCCATGCCGTGCGTCCAGATGTACAACAGGCTTATTTTAATTTTATTGCCGTGTTGTTTTTTTGCCGAATTTTGAACTCACGCATCGTACATCTGTTTCTTATCCTGCGCAACGATCAGAGGCCACGAGCTTTTAACTGCGACGACGACACGGATCAACACAGGCATCGGTGTTTGTGCTCCCTTCGTTCAATGAACTTTGTACTGCAACGTGCCAAGCGGAACCAAATGGTCTGTTAGGGATTAGAGTTACGTTGAACTTGAATAACCACGGCAAAGAAACCCTAGCGTCACCATAAACACTAGTACACGCACCCAGCGTGCAGCCAGACAATAGCCGTGTTCGCTCGTCTCCATTTACGTTTCACCGACTTGTCCTAGAAGTTAACGCTATTTTATAATGCATATTCCAAGAACCCCACACGGCCAGCTATAACAAAACGTACAACGCAATTACCAATTTACACGTACTGCTTATAGGAACTGCATTGGCATTCTCGTCGGCGCTGCTGCGGGACCGTCTCGGGCCGCCGCTGCTTGCTGTTTCAGCCCCATTTTGAAGCTGACAGCTTAGCGATTACTTACTAGCGCCTTTACACTCGCGAAGCGTTGCTGTGTTTTGCCTGTGTATGGCGAAGAACAGCAACACCTTGTGAACTAAGCGTATACGCTGCATACACCGCCGCGGAATCCCACACACCTGAAGGGCCGCGAAACATCGCAGACGCTAGACGGCACTGCGGCGGTGAAGCGCTTTAAAAACGGCAGCCTCCTTGTGAAATTGGTGTATACTAGCTTCATACTAACGTTGTCAACATATATCTCATTTAGCGATATATTTGTACCTGAAAAGCAGGCTATTTTCGTGAAATGCGTATCAGATTAGTTAAATATCATACTGATTAATAACTGCTGCTGTTACGAGTGTGATGTGTGACTATACAAAGGTAGAGCTGTTAGTGAGATATCGAACTACCGGCCGATATCCGTTCTGCCTATCTTGTCCAAAGTATTTGAGAATGTCATCAATGCACGGCTCGTTAACTTTTTAACTAAATATCACATAGTGAATGATTCACAATATGGCTTCCAGAAAGGGAAATCTGCCGAAATGGCATTACTGCTAATTAAAAATGAAATTCTCGGCAACATGGAAAACAAACTTTTTACTGTCACCTTATTTATCTATCTAAACAAAGCGTTTGACTGCGTGAACCACAGTATTCTACTGTCTAAACTGCATGATTATCGCATACGTGGCATTGCCCTTGATCTCGTGAAAAGCTATCTCTGTAACAAGAAGCAGTGTGTGAAGGTCGGTGACTCGGCGTCTCCAACTACTATTGTAAAATTTGGGGTGCCTCAGGGGTCAATTCTAAGGCCTTTCTTGTTTATACTCTATATCAATGATTTATGTGATGTGCCCGATTCACCGAAACTGGTCATGTATGCTGACGACACAAACATATTTTTTTCAGCCCCAACTTTAACAAGCTTAAACACTACAAAAAAAATTACACCATCTCCCGCTAAAGGGGACCATGAGGCGATGCGAAGACGAAGCACTTGCACGATCGCGTTCCGTTGGCGTTCGTTGGGCATGCTACCGACCTCGCGTTGTGGAACGCGGAGAGGGACGCTACGCGCGTTATATCTTCCATCTAGCCTGGCCGTTAATTCTCACAGGGCGAGCGGGAACGCGGTCGACAGGCGAGCGAGAGGGGGGGCAGCGTAGGAGTGGAGAGAGAAGCGGAGGGGACGCGCATGCGCTCGACCTCATCGCGGCGTTGAGCAGGAGAGAATTTCGGCATGTCTAGCCCGCGTTTCAGAGGAAGAGTGGAAAGGGGGAGGGGAGAGGGGAAGTGGAGAAGGGGAGGGGAGAGGGGAAGTGGGGAGGGGAAGGGGAGAGGAAATGCGCATGCGCAGTAAGGGTGGTCACGCCGCACACCACCACCACCACCACCACCACCACCACCGGATTGAGCTCCGTCTTAAGATACTTCGCATCTAATAAACAATTACTTAATTAAACTTGAACAATGGCTGGACTCTAATAGATTGACTCAAATGTTAAGAGGACAAAATATGTTATATTTAAACCACTCAAGAAAAAATGTGACTCTGAACTCGCCCTTAATTTTCAAGGAACGGTCCTTCAGCGTGTTTCATCAGAAAAATATCTAGGTGTTTGGTTCGAAGATACAATGTATTGGAACACGCATGTCAATAAGCTAACGATTGAATTGGGCAAAGCAGTTGGATGCCTCTACAAACTTAGAGAATTAGTCCCTCTAAGTCTAAAAAGTGCTATATAATATACACATTTTTATTACGTCTTTCATATTGTATCTTAGTTTGGGGTACAACAACTACTACTAACTATAATAAACTAGAACAGCTGCAAAAGAAGGTGTTAAGAATCTTTAAGAACTTCAGTGGACACCCAAGCCTACTACCCACTGATCCCCTACTCATTAAACATAATATGCTAAAAGGTTCCAAGCTACACGGCTATAAACTGTCTCTTTATTTGTATAAAAACAAGCTTCCAAAAGACGAACACACCTGTCATGACTACAGCATACGTAACAGGCAAATACCAGTACCACATACTCGCACACACTACGGTAGAGTCAGACTTGAATATTGCATACCAGCACTTTACAACTCCTTAAAACCCCATGTTAAAATTTTAGTGCCCCCTTCCGTGTGTTCAAATGAAATGTGCGTGATTATTTGATGAAGCCATAAATATTTTTCTTTGCTCAACACTAAATAATATTTCATGTTCTGTGCGTCATACAGTAAGAGTGTTCTGATGTTCATTGTATATATAGTGATTTTTATATTTTCTTTGTATTATGCTGTTTGTTTAGCTCACAAGTGTACACCTGTGTGAAATCCACTGCATGTGCTGCCCTCTGTAGGCCTCCAGGTCCTGTCACGCTATTTTGCACAGCTTTTTGCCTGGGGGACCCCCAACAAGTTTGTTGGAAATAAAGTGGATTCTGATTCTGATTTATCGCTTTATCAGCTTTGACCTCATTTATGCCACAAGAACTGGCAGTTTAGGCGTATAGCCACCTTATTTATTGCTTTTTTTAGTGCACGCTATTCTGGTGAAGTATGAAAATAACAGAGTGCTTTGATCTCGTACCGTTTATAAACTGCTTCTTTGCTGACAGTTATGTCCGATTGTGGTTACTTTTATTATTTGGTGTTTAGCTTTATCGCTTTTACATTATTTCTGCCACAAGTACTGGTATTTAAAATATATAGCTCATCTTATTGTTCAATGACCATCCATCTGCATAATTATTTTTCTTGCAATTAGCAGTGGTTATTGTATGTGCAATATGTTTAATAATAAATTTTGATATTTATGAAACGCTTAAATGGTGCTTTAAACTCCAGTAGTCGCACGAAATATTTTGCCATCTGCTCCAAAAACACCAATTGCTCCTCAAAGTAGTATTTTCTCTTTTTTTGCTCCAAAAACATTTATGGCTGCTCCAAAGCAGCATTTTTTCTGCTCCAGAATCTGCTCCAAAAAGCAAAATGTCACTTCTGTCACTGGCAGTGCCTGACATATGTCGGCAAACTCACTCATGAGTCGACTAACTCAGACTCAGATCGAGCCGTGAGTCTGAGTGAGTCAGGCTGAGTAATATTTCCGTGAGTCTGAGTCCGAGTGAGTCCGGTTCAGAAAAATTTCAGTGACTCTGAGTCCGAGTGAGTCCGAATGAGGAAAATTTTGGTGAGTCTGAGTCCGAGTGAGCCGGAAGGGCAATATATATTTCATGAGTGAGTCTGAGTGAGCTCCAAAATTTTTTGCCGACCTATGGTCCTATCTACTCAACTTCAGCATTACTATCAGCCTTATGATGACTCACGTTTATACTCACGTCTACTCACACATACTTCAAAGCACTAGCGTTCATACGCCATCTCTATATTTATTGATGAGAGGCGTATGGTGCGGAACGCAGGCGCATAGCGCGCTGCGTGCGGTGAGAATCGATCCGCTTCAGCAGTGCTCACGTTGAAACATGCCTTCCACGATTGTGCAGCGGCAATTGCGGAGGCCTATTTTTATTCTGGCAACAGTGGGTGTACCGTAACATTGAAAGTTTGAAAGAACAGCTGTTTATGCCCGCAAGGTCTCGGTCTTCGCTGGCTCGGCCGCGCGGTCATATATGTTCTCTGGCGCGGTGGTCACCATTATGCGTGTTGTGCAGCTTTGTCAGCTTTTCTGAAATGTCTATTATTTGTTAACTGGCATCAAGTAACTTCGCTCATACTATTTGCCGTATGTTTTGCATCAGTGCTTCGTGGAACAGGCTCTACTGTGTGTGTTTTCGACGACGATTCGTTAAAACAATGACCGTATCATTGCCCGCCACCTTCGTTGCACATGAAGCTGCAGTTCCCGTCACACGTTCGGTAACACTTTTTCCCGGTAAGTGAAGATCAGTGCGCCTTACATTTCGTGAGTGCTGCTGGAACGTTCTAGCTGTCTTGTAATTAAAACGTTAAAAACAGCAGTTATTTGCGGCGGTTGAATGTTGGTCGCTGTAACACGGAACTATAGAGGAAGTGCCGTTGCGAGTGGTAAGCCAGGCTGGCTCGCCCTAATTTGGGTCCTCTTGGCCTTCGGCAGGTTACAGCTCGTGTGTGTGTGTGTGTGTGTTTATGTGCGTGTGCGAGCGAGCGAGCGCTTGCTTGCTAGCTCACATACCTTGTCGGACGTTAGCTACATAAATAATGTGCAACGCTTCTACCATATGTTACTCGCCTGTGATTGCAGTTGTCACTGATTGTCGTTTCTAAATGCATGACAGCATTTTATCACGTTTGTAACTGCATACCTCTTTGCAATGACTTGGTGCTCTGTTATTTGTTGTAAATCGTATCTAGCTTACTTGCTTTTTCTTGTATGCAGTTTTTCTTCACTGATGTTTTTCTTGAAACAGCGCCACGTGATATGGAAGCCAGTGCAACTTCTATGACGGGACTTGTAGTGCATTCGTGGAGAACCTGAATTTATGTTGCTGCCGTAGCAATCACCCTCATCGCGTGCGGTCACCTTCCATCGTATACATTGCAATATTCGGGTGTGATTTATTCAATAATAAAGCAGCTTTCACAAGATGATGGGGTATTCGTTGCCGCATATATAAGCATGGTTATATAACACTAAGAATAATTTATGAAGTGCATGTTAATTACGTGCATGGTCAGAATTATTAGTTGAATAGTAAACCGATGTGTTTTATGTGAAGCTTGGATATATGTGACATGCTAAAGTAGCCATTAATTTTCCTTGCACACGGCCCTGTATATGCAAATTTATAAATGCCATAGTGAGGATAAGGGTGGATCATAAACAGACAGATTGGTAATGTTGCTTGATTCTTTAGTTTCTTTGGTCACCGGCACGACGGCTGACATAGGAAATCAGAGAAAAGACAGGAAAGAGCTCTCTCAAGCGCTCTTTCCTGCCCTTCAATCTCTCACTTCCTACGTTCGCCGTCAGGCTGCCAACCAAATATGCTGTAAAGGCAGTTATGACAGCTTGTTTTACATTCCTAAACCCATTACAATAAAATTCCGAAAACATCTAAAAAAATTCTTAGCTGGATTTTGTCAAGACGTTTTTTAGACAACTTTTAGCGTAACATTAGCAGGTTTAACTGACAGTCCGATTGCCGTCGACAGCTATATAATGTCTTGACCAGTACAACAAGTAGAATTTCCATCTATTTGTTCAAGACGTCTTTTAGAAGTGAAATAGCTATTTTTGTGTTTCATGAGACGTGACGGTGACGTTTTTTTCCTTCCAGGACAGGAACTAAGTGGCCGTCCTCTGGCTGCCAGTGGGCTGGCAGAAGAGGGCTAAGGTTTCGCGGAATGCAATGGTTAGAGCATCGGTTTTGTATATTGGAGGTTTGAAGTTTATATCCGATCATCAGAAATTTTAAATGCGTGACATTCCTTAGTGAACCAAAGGCAATTTTATTTGCATCTATCTATCTATCTATCTATCTATCTATCTATCTATCTATCTATCTATCTATCTATCTATCTATCTATCTATCTATCTATCTATCTATCTATCTATCTATCTATCTATCTATCTATCTATCTATCTATCTATCTATCTATCTATCTATCTATCTATCTATCTATCTATCTATCTATCTATCTATACGCATAAAAACCACGCAGTCGTTATGCAATCGTAGTCCTACCACTAAGTGTTCTATTAAATGAGAATATATCAGAATGTACGTACGTGGTTTGACACGCACGCAAATACAAATGACATGCCATCACATGAACGACGTGACATGCAAGTCATTCATGTGATGACATGGATGACATAAATGGCACGATGCGTTCGTCGGGAAGCCACCGGAATCGTTTCACTTACTTCATATACGTATTATATCGTAATGTGCATGGCATGGCATGCGTGGCATGACGAAGATATATCGCGCGTCTTACACGAGGGGCGCGGTCTTTTTTTCTTTTGGTGTCTGTGTTAGACAGGGCTATATGAAGCGAGTAGACAATGAAGCGTAGTGCACGCTTTGTGTAGTTTTTTTATTGATTCCACTTCAAACTTCAATTAAAAGCTCTTAATAACGCCCACATGCTTTTCTTGGGTTGTCTGTTGGCTTTATATGGTTATGTCGTTACATGAATGACATGATAACATGCGTGCCATGTATCTGATGGCATGAACGCGGTTAATGACAAATTCGGTTGCGGTTGTTTCTTGAAATGAGGCTTCTCAATGTGCATGACATTGCATAAATTACATGACATTTATGCCATGGCCGTAGCATGTTTGAAAGCGCTAAGGTTGCGCGCTTTGGTCGCCTTGTCACGTGACACTTTTTTAAATTTCGCGCACTTCTTTGAACCCCGGAAGAATTAAAAGTAATGCAGCTCTTACGATGAAAAGGAATTATATGGACACTAATTAACAGGATTTGCAACTTCCTCATTGACGATATTGTGTTTAGACAAATACTTAAGGCGTTGATTAATTGATTATTAACTATTTACCTTACAAAATGCTCCTAAGTTATTTAAAGAGACAGTAAACAATGCTATGGCGTTTGCCTTCTTGTAAAGCGCACGTTATTTTTTAAAGCTTGGCTAGAGTTAGCTGAAGCAGTCTTTCTCGTTCCCATTAAGCGGAAAAATTTAATTGGACAAGCCAGGGCAGATACCCGATGGTCTATTACGATTAAAACATTGGTGCCAATGGAAGTGAAGCGCAGTCAAGGACGACAGAGATGGTGCGGCCAAAAATTTGGAATTTTCGCAGGCATACGACTGGACTAAACTTGCGCAAGACCAAGGCGAATGAATATTGCTGGAAGAGGCCTTGTTTTCCTGCAGTGAACATAGTAGACTGATAATGGTGGCGATAATAATTATGATGATGAATTCCTCATGAATGCCGTGGAGGGCCAAGCGGCATAGACGTTGCCAATACTTCTTTCGACACACGCACAAACACAAGCGCGGAAAGAGTGAACCGTCTATTCCACAGGTGGGCACGAGTTCCAAGCCACTACGATATACGAGCCTCAGAAAATGCTACATCAATCTGCCAGATAAGACGAGCATGCAGTTACTAGAGAACTGTCCAGTATAGACGTCCTCATAAGGGAAAAGTGTGATTTCCCGTGCGACACGAAATACAGACCTCATCAGGGAAGACGGAACTCCACAAAAGGAAGTACGCGGTCCCGAAGCACTCTCTGCTCCTTGTGCTATACCAAAATTTGCGGCGTTATATACGGCCGGCGTCTCTTCTTTAGCTCTGCATTCGGCCGAGCAAAGCAATCCGCATGTCTCTGTGTACGGGGATACCGAAGCGTATCGACAAACACTACTATTCTTCTGCCTGCACTTATTCCATGGCTTCCGCAGCTTCTTTTGTTGAGTGCACAAAGAGCAAGAGACGTTCTAGTGTCGCCAAGGTAGGGATTCTAGCAGAAGACGGGGAGATAGCTGCCGGCACACCGGAAATTCGAACCACGCTCCGTTTACTGTCGCATTTGATTATAAGCTTCGAGTGCGAAATGCGTGGCAAGGGTGCACTCGCGTCTGCCAGTGAAGTGAGAGAAAAACATTTCTAGAAAAAAAAATTGGCCGCGTATCTGCGTGCTTCGCTGCAAATGTCGTCTAAAGACGATAGAAGAGGCGCTGCGTGAAATATGGACGCCATCTGGCAATACGTCGGGAAACATGAGTGCTGTGTTGCGGCGGGCTGGTAGTCCCAGCGCAGCGGCAGGCGAAGACCGGCGGTGACCAACACGACCGGTGGGGACGCCGGCCAGCCCGAACACGCTGTTTGGCGCGATGCGCCGAAGGAGAAGAAACGTCCACCTCAACGAGTACTCTCCACAAACTCTCTTATTTACACGTCGCCTGGGTAAAACAGGAATGCCAGAGCGGCGCCCCCTGTCATTCGTACAATGCAATACTGAACCGAAACCGAAACACAACATGAGCTTGTGCAGGGGGCACGGAGGAAGACAACTTTCAGCGCAGTCGCATTTTCAGCGCACCTTAAGAAACCAGGGTTGTAACATGGTAGGGCGAGTAGGGCCAGAAGGACCGTCACGACGAAAACCTGCCTCCTGTCGTATTCGCCTGGAACGTTGGTGTGGCTTCGCGTTCCCTCCTCCGCTCCTGGCCTTTCCACAAAGCTACTGCCTAAGTACGAAGGCCCCTACCGCGTCCTACGTCAAGCATCCCCAGTTAACTATATTATTGAGCCTGTTCAATCATCTACGGACCGCCGTCGTCGCGGCCGCGAGACTGTTCACGTCGATCGACTGAAGCCGCATTATGACCCACCAGTTGTACCTGTTTCTTAGGTCGCCAGGATGGCTCCTTTTCCGCGGGGGAGTGATTTGTAACATGGTAGGGCGCAGACAAGAACGCCTGCGAAAGAAGAAGACGAAGACGGTTCTTGTTGGCGATCGCGCTAGCTCGGCTTGGACCGCTGATCGCTTCAGCTGTGGCAATCTTTTAATAAACGCGTTACTGTTTCAACGTTAAACGCATACCATGAAGGTCTTTAAAACTGCGTATCTATGTATTTTCTATTAAAGGAACACACCACCTAATACTCACCTAATGATGTTACGCCTCAGATATGCGTAATATTTACTTTTTGATCGACAACGTTCACAAGTATGAACAGCCGTACCAGTTCAAGATGGGTGGGCGGTAAGCAAGTGGTTCAACTTTGGCCGGTTGGCTGAATCGGGTGACGTGCCGACAACCAGAAAGACAGACCAAAATTTCTGCGTTTAAGTTACCCAAGAAAGACTATCGTCTTTAAAAAACTTACAGAAAAAAGCCCCGGAACAGTTGCTGGAGGCTGTTTATTTTTCGCAGCCGCCTATAAAAAATCACGGCGAAGTAGAAAAGAAATAAACGCAGTTCGGTTTCAAATTTGTCTTTTTCCTTAGTGCGTCGATGATGCTTATGCTTTCATCTCCTGCCTGGACTAATCCCACTCGCGGGTATGAGCCACGATTTCATGTCTCGGCAACTACGCCTTGTCAACACGCTTTCTCGCGCGCTTCCTAAAGTAAGAAAAAGATAAATCGAAGCGAGCGTCCATCTTCTTCTGCATTCACGCAGCTTCTGATTCATAAATGGCGTCCGTGATTGACCGTCGGTGTAACGGTAGCCAATAGCGGAGCGTACATCAAACTGTTTCTGCAACTAAATGACCCTAATATACAATGAAGGAAAGTAGATGACTTAAGGGCTCGTTTTTCTTTGTTAGACACAATATTAATGAGAACTAACACGCAATAATGCCAAGGAAAGTATGGGGGACGTCATTTGAAGTGATAAGAGCATAAATGTGAAGAAAGTAAAGTGGACGAAAAGATAACTTGCCGCCTGCAGGGACCGAAGCTGCGACCACATTTATATTCTAATTTCTACAAATAACGTCCCCCATACTTTCCTTGGCATTTTTGTGTGTTAGTTACTAATATACAATAAAACATTTAGAAATATTCGATGACTCTGCGTGAGGCAGCCAAGCGATTCCGGCGCGAAGTTATTCAAAAATAGGAAGTATGGCGTACCTTTTCTCTAATAACCAACTCCCCCCTGACCCCTTAATAATGTAAGCTTCAGAACGATATTTTACCGCAAAAATGGATTCAGTGTTGCATTTAAGTGCTACTTCAAATGCCAGGTTGCCCAGTACCAAATCGGGTGTTGCAAGTTATTGGAGGCTTATCGGAAGTGATTCATACATAAAGGTCTTTCAAGAAAGCCGTAGATTCTTCTTCGCTTCTCAGAGACCGGTAACTGTCAGGTTTAGGACGCTTACAGTCACGCGACTCTAAGATTCCTAAACCTGAAGTCAATCGACCTGCAGCTGCGCAGCTGGAGGTTATTGGCTTCAGGCGCTGGAGTATGTGCAGTCCTTATAACGGTAACTCCCTAAAGAGAACAAAATGACGTATAATTAATGCGACAGGGAAATAAGGACATGATGGACATTGGTTAATGGAAGGAACCAGCTTTGCTTGTATGTATCTGCAGAACACTTCTGCTTGATTCATTGTAGCAAAACCAATTCATTGTAGCAAAACCTGTCGAGGTATAAAAGGTAAAGAGGTGCTGCACCTGCAAGCACCGGAATGTTCACGTTGAGCTTGCGTGAGGTGTTTACAAAGTTTCCTTAATGTGTCAGTAAACCAGAATTAAGTCACGCTCTAGGATAGCAAGGGACCACAGCCACTTATAAGAGAGATAAGTGTGGCGAGGTCTGGGTAATAGGGTAGCGAGTTGGGCGAGTTGGAAGCGCCTGTGTCGTCGTTCCTTTTTCTCGTCCGTGTTCTGTTTGAGCTGGCCGTCATGACATCTGGTTAGTTTAGCGAAAGCCTGGAAAATTATCCCATACAGACACTTTCGTCACATCACTGTCTTGCCCTCTCATCCGCCACGCAAGACCGTTCTGCAGTGCCCGTATCCTGCCTACCCAACTGCATGTCGTGAAGCTACGTACTGGCACGTGGTCGCCGCGAGTGCGCTCACTTATCTTTCGCACCTCCACCAACCGACTGAAACGCATACGTCTGAGTGGGGCGGGGGCAAACCCGGCCAAGGAGCATCGTGTGGGTAGTGCGAATTGGATTACTCAGACGAGAGCCTTAGATGCCCCATCAAACGCGAAAATTGACCGACAGCGTCGACCGACATCCCGAGGCGTCGGAGGCAACACGAGTAATGCAAAATATCCTCACGTGCTGACGTGATCATACCGCCACAAATTTCCAATATTTGTGACGTCACTATGACGTCGCATAACGTGACCTAACTGTGACGTCATCACGTGACATCGCCGCTAGGTCAAAGGTGGGCCGATCACGGAGGCAGTGCAAAACCACGTCAGGTGCAGAAAGCTTTACGACATCATCAGTCAAGCCCTTGCTACTGCCGTACCTCAAGGGATTCCGGCCGACGGTTAGGGGCCACGGGGGTAATGTACTTTCTCCTGACGTTTACTGACCGCTGTTCCAGCAGTCAGTAAACGCTTTTTTTTTAATGCGAATGCATTTCTTAGTCGAGCTATGTCAGGCGCCGTGCGGCGTCCGCGATCTCTCCGCTCCCGCCCCCCTCTCCCATAGCAACAGCTGCGAGCGCTCCTCCTCGCCCCTAGCAAACGGAGCAGGTGGTGCGGGCGGATATGCGGAGAGTGAGTGGAAAGGAGGAGCGCGCTCAGGCGCGTGAGGGCGCTCGCATCTACTCGCATCCGAGCTCCCGCGTGTGTGGGAGAGTGTGGGCGAGGGTAGGCGCGTGCTTCGGCGCTTCTCCTCTCGGCGTACGGCAACATGATATCGCACGCCGTTGCCACCTCGCCCGTGCGAGACGCGTCTCCGTACGAGGACATGTACATGCTCGCCTACACCGGAGACGGAGTCTTTGTGGTGACCGTGTACCTCGCGCCCAACCTCGCCCGAGACGCCGTTGCCACGCAGCTCGATGCGGCCATGGAAAGTGTCTGTGCGCGCTCCAAAAGCTCTGACCCCGTTGTCTTGGTTGGTGACTTTAACGTTGACGTGCGAAAGACGAGTGGACAGTGGCTTGTCGAGTACATGCGCACCAAGCACTTTATGCAGTGTGCCTCTACCGCATCCGAACTCTGCCCCACAACCATTCACGGTACTTGCATTGATCTAGTCTTTACCCGAAACTGTGACGCCCGCATGCTTCTCAAAGACCCCCTGACCGTGCACTTTACCGACCACAAGGCAGTGATCGTGGCCGTCAAGTGCAACGATAACACAAACAGGTGTTAAATAAATGGTTACCCTACAAATCACCGTCTCGTCATTCATTATATATTTACTTCGCCGCACACTCGCGCCCAAAGAAATGCATTCGCATTTCCTCACGATTCCCTTCGGGGAGGTGGAGTGAATTTTTTTTCTTCTGCTCTCCGAGGGGGTGGGGGAGGATCACTACATCGACTAGAAAAAAAAAAAAACAAGATGGCTTTAGCCTTCGTGTCGTCTTTGTCGAATGCATAAGGGACCCTGTGAGTTTTTACGATGACCCTTTCCATCAAGGAAATATGTCCAGCCGAAAACGGACGAACACAGGAAACGGTGCAGGAGACAGGAAAGTGGCTAGTTCTGACTCCTTCACCTAATATAACTCGATATATATTCCATGGATATTCTGTATACTGCCACGTGCGGTTCTTTTTGTTCTTTTTATGCAACTACTCCGTTGCACGCGTAGCCGCTGCCCTGCGCAAGATGCGCCCTATTGTCTGGAAAACCTTCCAGATTATTTTAGAACCTTCTTATAGGCTTGAGTGTGCAAACGCGAACAGTTGAGATTATTCTGGAACTAACGCGGCCACCAGCAATAAGGATCGAATGTTCAACGCGGCATGTATTAATGCCGACGTGCCTTACTGCAGATCAGATTATCGACGGCCGACGCTCTGTTCGCCGCTGTCAGTATACAGCGTGCCTTGCTTGCAGTTTGACTTTCCGTCTCCCGGCCACAAGTTCGGCTAAATAAAGTGTTACGTATTTCCAAGTTCTGCTGGAGTCTGCTTCACCGTCACGACGACCACGTGACAATATATATATATATATATATATATATATATATATATATATATATATATATATATATATATATATATATATATATATATATATATATATATATATATATATATATATATATATATATTCTAATGTAACTCCTAGTTGGTGCATTGCATCAAGGAAAAACTTGGAGCACGCTTGAGCGCTTCGCCTTCAAGAGTAGAACGCGACAGTGGAATCGGACCCCGTGCGCATCACCTTCTCAATTGCTAGCCTGACTTCAGTTCTCGATGCATGCCTCAACCATGCTGTAAGGAAACGAACGACTGTGCGCGTAACATTGGCCGTTTAAAACTATTCTAGAATGCCTACTGCAAGTACAGTTGTTAAGGGCCCACTACGTCATAATTCTTCATTTTGCGAATCAGCGAAGGGCCCACTACGCGTCCGTAAGGCAACACGAGAGCCTCCGCAGGGGCTCACGTTGTTGATGTTTTTGCAGCTGATGATAATTAAATTTGTCTGAGCGCTTTGTAATGGCGGGGCCTTTAAAACACCCACTCGTTGCGCAGTTGACATGTTTTTGACGCCTGGTGCGATTCAACGCTTCTGTCACGGAATATTACATGTTTTAAGGATACTCCTTCCACTGCATGAAATTCATACTGTGTTTATTTCCGAAGCAGTTTCAAGCAATAGCATCGCTCTATGGTAAAACACCTGCTTGCCACGCAGACGGCCTGGGTTCGATTCTCACTCGAACAGAAGTTTTTTTTATGAATATTTTATTTGCATCTTTCTCGATTTTTCGGTCACAGACAAGATGATTTTTCACTCACAATCAGCGACGCCGACTCCGGAATTTCTCCGGAATAATATATTTCCTTGATGCAATGCACCAACTAGCCCAACAGGGAGTCATACTGCAACCCTTTCCAGCCTTTTATGCTTTCCACGTCGGTTTCTTTTAGGTATGGGGTCAGAGCTATTCATCTATGCGCATCCATTTAAGAGATAATCAGCGGCCTATCCTGTATTTTAAACTCGTTTTCGATCTGTTTTGCCCTATATCGCTAGTATGGCTACAGCCAGGCTGCTAAAGGACTTTGCTACAGCGTTGAACAGTACGCGCGTTTGCCGGCATTTGTGACTTTTGCGTCACAATGCCGAGAGACATGCAATATCAAGCTTTCCTAAATGGCGAACAATACAATGATCATCGTCACACCGAAACGTGCTTTATGCGGTATTCGTATTTACCGCACGAGACGCATTGAGGTGACGTGAGCAGCGCCATTTTCGCGTAACGTGGTGTCGCACTGCAGTTTCGGTGCTCAACATACACGAAGCCACGCCGTGAACACACCTAAAAAATACATTGACCCAGTTGAGAAACTCGCCGGTGTGTGTGGAAGGAAGCAAAAAACTGTATAGCAGTTACAATCTTACCGTCTGTTCAGAAATCGTTCACACCGAACGCTAAATGCAGTTCAAATCCAGCGCTAATGTCGTTCTTCTGTAGCGATTGGTGTAGTTCTAAATCCTGCGCGAAATGCAGCTCCATCACCGTGAAACCTGAGGACGTACATAGAAAAGGCACTCAGCAATTCCCGTTGCGCTATTGTTAGTCTCTGTCTATGACTCGGTTTCTAGCAGGAGTTCGTAACACCAGCGCCTGAGAAGCGCCGGTGGGAGGAGTGACGCGCACTTGACGGGGCGGTGGCGCCCTCTCTTGCGCGGCGCGGGCGGCAGCCGCATGTTTCCGAAGCGTTTTTAGCGATTTTAAGTTAATTATTGCTATTACACCTTTTGGTTATTTCTGTTAATTCTATTATTTTAGACCTCGTTAGTTTATTCTGTACTGGTTTTGAGCACTGCTAGTCTTGTTTTAGGTCTGTATTGGCCACTTGAATTTTGAGCGTGATCACGCCACATGATATCTATGGATGGACGACAAGCCAAGCTAAAGTGCTACGCACTTAGTATACGTTGCATGGTGGTTGCCGTTTTAAATGTGTCCAGCTGCATCCTCGTTTGCAGGGCGGCGACATGACTCCAATAAACTGTGCCTAGAATATTAAATGCGAGGCATTTCGAAGGGAACCTTTGGCACTTTGAGCATTTATATCTATCTATCTATCTATCTATCTATCTATCTATCTATCTAGCCGCCTAGGTCTGGTCTGGGTGCTGTCGTGATCGCCTCCTTAACTTAGTGTATACCAAAATTGGCATGGGAGGGTAAGAGGATTTGACGAATATGACTGTCGGGTCATGACATAAATAACGTGAAAATCCTGTCGCGTACGTCGTCAAACCCTTTCCTCTAGGCACGTGTGGCACATACCCGTTTACCACGAGCCGCGGTGTACGGGTATGCGCCACAGGTGACTGACAGTTTATATTTACCCAGGAACGCCGAGAACAGACACTGGTAATTCAAATACGAGATCGTTAAGAAAATCGACATCGGCAGCGTCGACCCGATGAATGGAAAGAATAAAATTAGGATCTCAACAGAAGTCGAACCCAAGCATTCTGCGTGGCAATCAGGAATTCTACCACAGAGCCACGCCAGGGCAATAAACTGGTTTGGAAAAACAGCCTAAGCAGGCGTAATATCGGTGCAACGTCAATTGTGGTTGTGGTGCTGGCTATTTAATTTTACAAGAAAGCAATAAATACTAGATGATATTCCTACTATGTGTACACCTACGATACAGGCGTCATATCAGATTAACGTCTGTGGTTCCAGTGTTTGCTCCGATTTTATAGCAGTCTAATAAACATTAAATTTGTATTCCTATGATTCAGCAAGCAATATTGAAGCATTGCTCGACCCCGGAGCAATACATTAACGAAAATTACATATGATATTCACATCACCACACCGTAATGTGCACTTAGTCCGCCAGAACGACGCAGTGTCCTCTTCAATACTTACGAGGCTGGGCGATAGCCTCATGCTGACCGAGGATGCTGCCAGATTGATTGACAGCCGCTTTGTAGACTTGGCTACGTAGGCCACATACGCCCAGGTAGTCTACGATTGCAAGCGTTATCCATTGATATTGGTCTACGTAGCACTATCCAGGCCTACCAGCCTCGACGGCTTATACTTCACCAACGCGAAAGGTGACTTCTGGTTCCGACATGACGCCGGCTGTATCGACGGACAACTTGTCGACGAAATGACCGAAGCATCCACGATTTCTAACAGCTGTACTATACCTCATACTTCACTAGACATAGACCCCTCGTCATCGCGATCACGACCGGATCCGATAACAAGTCATGACCAGCTGCTGGTGCTCACTGATCACGGTGATGATGACCTTGTTCAAGAAATGTCAAGAACTTCTTCCACGCATGCACACGGGTTCGGGAAACGTGCGTGTGTTCTCTATTATAAGGGACAAGTATAAGCACTACATATCTGCTTAGCGCTTCTGGTGTTGGAAATACCCACGTTGCCCTTGGCAGCGTTACCCAACTGTAAACAACTGTTATATAACACATATGCGGCTCTTCAACATATATGTGTGCGTATAAAATTTATACAAATTTTAGGCGTAATTTTGTAACGGTTCGCTCAGTAAAAAAAAATTACCCCACAGTCACCTTACCGCCACATACTTCGCGTAACTTCGACTCCCACGGTACGTGGGATATCTGCCGAATTTTTTTTTTGCCAATGTTCGTACGCGTCCAGCATGCCAAGAGTTGGAGCGATTCCACAATCGCTTCAACTCTGGTCTTGCGACACATTGTACATAATTACGGGGCCGGGTGCCGAGTCTTACCTGAGCTCCTTGCTTTCGCGGAAGTTCGCTGGGCAGCGGCACACCGTCTTCAGATAGCAAACGCACACCTCCCGCATCCCTTTCTCGGAAGGCCAATGCGAACAGGGCCCCTGCACGGTAACAGGACAGTCGCGTCTTGGCCGCAGACGACAGAGCCGCGTCTTCCAGACGGCAGTCAAGGTACACTGCCATCTTTGCGCGACGAAAGCGACTGTTTCCTTAGTTGCCTTTTTTCCCCTCTTCTTGCTATTTATAGATGAGCACAAGCAGGCAGCACACAAATATTACAGTCAGAGAAAAAGGCTTGGTCCATCGTAAAGCAACGACGCAGTCGTGCTCGCAACGTTGTCGGCGATGAAACGTGGAATCTAGTTTCGAAGACGTGCCTACGTGAAGAAGGGAAATGGTCGAAATCCATGTGGCGCTAAAAAGTGGCGGTTGAACAGGCTGTAACGAATCAGGTGCAGCGCGTTGTACTATATATTTTCGCAATACAAGTCGTTTAAGATGCTCGAGGCCCTCACGGTGGCGTGAACGAACACGTTGCAGTCAAGTAGCCAATCCTCTGCCTTGTGGAGGTTTCAGTGGATCTGTGCTGTAAATTTGTCAACTGCGGAGGAGCGAGGTGATGTTGTGGATGTAGTCTCTCGTTAGGAGCAACAATAAAACATCCAGCATACCAGAGTGGCACGATATTTGCGTATGTATATAACAAGCAGTACTGTATGTAACACTTTTCAAATCGAGACTGAAATCGAGAATCCCAAGTTCATGTAGGAGAGGCAGCGCCTTGCCGTCGCTAGCAGAGTTGCTTACGAAGAAAGCTTCATCACTGAGTGCTATAGGGCAGCAAGCATACAGGAACTCTTACGTCGTTTCTTCCATGTCTTTTTTCTTCGTCTTCAGAGTAGTCCACGCCACACTAGCCACTTCAGACTCACAAGTAGCCATAAGAACCAGGCAATGGCGATGTCCCTTCGTGTCTTTGTCTTCCTTTTACCCCAAAGCGCGCTTTCTATAGTTTCGGCGCTCTTCCACTTGTCTCAGTAGGGTCATTGTCACGTACTCTGGGCTAAGTACTCTGGACTAATGCCGTTGATTTCTCTTTCATGTGTTCCATTTTAAGAACAAGCCCTGCTGATGTCACGGTGCGTCATAAACACTTTTTTCATGTAGAAAAGAGAATTGCAGGGACATTAGCACGTTCCTAAGAAAAGCTTGTTCTCATCATGTCCATCGTTGCTTCCGCAGCTGCTTTAGTGCAGGCTTCGCTCAAGAACAATTTTGTATAGGCAGCCATTTAGTGCGCTTAGAGCATTAGTGACACGCATCAGTGGCAATGTATACGCCGCAATTACTAAGAAAGGAAAAGTTGGTGATGCATGCAGTCAGGTGACTGGACAGAGCGCAACACCTGCGATAACGGTCGTTGTCTCTGAATGAGTCAGCAGTTTGCGTGCACCAATGGACGTAGTGACGATCGAAAGCATACGGTTTGGTTCGGTAAATTCAGTATCGATCATGCAGATGAAGTCTAGTACACAACAAGTCCGATCTACCGGTAGTTTGTCTTCATTTCACCAAGGTGCAGCGCATCTCACGTTGCAGGCACGACATTGAGCGATGGCTGACACCGATCCATAGCGAAAGCCGAGCACGCACAATTGGTCCATGGCAGGCGAGACTTCTCAGGAATGCGTGTTGATCGCGTAGTTTGATCACGGGACGACCGAAAACAAAACTGCCGGGATCCATGGTTCCCGCACAGCGCAACGGTTGCCACGGGCGACCGAGCTTTCTGGGGGGAACTGTGCGAGGCGGTGCTGCCGCCTGGACCGTGGCGCTAGTAGCACCGATGAGAGCGCGAAAATCGACCCAGCGCAGCACGAAAGAGGGAAGCATTTGTCCGAGCGTCCTTATGTTTGGGCTCCCTGCACGGTGAAGGATATAAGTGCGCGGTGTTATTCAACGCTGCAGTGTGTGTTGCATAACAGCGTGCATGGTCGATGTTCTCTGCAGGAAACGAAATGAGTGGGACTTGGTTACGAGAAATTGGTTAGAGGAACTTACTTTCGATTGATTACCCTCTTTTCATGCACCTCGCAATTAACTACCTATTTCACATGTCTTTATATGCCTCATGACAAAGATGCAAAATGTAGTATGTTAGAGCTGACTGCATCATGACAGAGCAGAGGATTTAGACAATGGGGCCAGCAGCGAACTAAACCAGCACAACGTGCTTTGCATGTTGTACGCCAAGGACGATATAGTCACTTTTGTTAAATATTGCCTCTCTTTTTGGTTATAGCTTTTTGATTTTCGAGGAATGCAAAGGAAAAAAAGAATACAGTGGGCAGGGGCTACAAAGAATTGCGCCACCAGCAATGCAAGCACTACAAAGAGATACCACTACTTGCAAAGGAATTAACTGCTCCAATATTTGTGCACTCTTTGGATCCTCAGTAATTATTTTCTTCGCGTTTATCTTTTTTCATTGTTTTATCAATCAATGTGAAAAATGGTTCAAACCGCCAAACGCGGCCTCAGTGAACCTTTTCATGCGCTCCTCCGTAGATCCTTGATGTGTGCACACTAATCTGTACCCCCCCCCCCCTTTTTTTTCCTGTCTTATGCGGAGTGCTTTAGCCTGAAAGCTTAGCCGTCTCTCTCAAGCATGTATAGAGAGGAGAATAAAGGAAGTGCTAAAACGATATAAAGGCTTGTAGTGGCGTAAATCCACAAAAATCACGAGGGGGAGACACATCGTGCGATGGCAGTCACTTTGTTTTTATAACAATGTTTTATTATTAATTATATCAGAAGTAAATGCCTTCAAATGAAATTTAAAAAAAGGAGCTTGAGTGGCGAATAGTATAAGCGGACGTAGCATGGCGAAGTTAGTTTCGAATCGTAACTCCTATAGGTAGGCTCTAGCATATTTCCAGCCATGCCATTCGGGTTAAAGAATTAAAGAAAAATGCTAGCACGTTTTTTTTTTTTGTGATAACGCGTAACAGCTTTTCTTTAACTTAGCTTCATTCCGCATCGCGTAAACCTATTAGAAATAGCCACCCACGATTTACCCCTGGAAACATTCTCGTAAAGCATTTTAAATTTATGTTCACCGGTAATCTTTTGAAAATAACACACTCATACTCGAGCAATCGCATTTATACTTTATTGTGAATGGTTTAGGTTAAAAAAATGCAATTGTTGAAGGAACAAGCGGTTAGACTATCGTTTCGGTTTCTAAGATAAATAATAACAGATTTCAAATCAAGATTATGAACAGATATAAATAGACTAACACGGTAATCTTTTTGTTTCATTTATGTAATCGAACACAGCAAAGCAGACATCCCTGTGGCTATAACCTAACGAAGTGCCGCCAAATGATAAAATTACTGGAACATTCATTGCTAATGCTAACTTCTTAAATGGAACTATAAGGTATCTTTTTCTCTGATTAGAGCCCGAGCGGCGACAGATCTTCCTTCTCTTCGTCCGGCGCACACGCGCATGGTTCAAGGGGCTGGCAATATGCATGTAGCATAATCCCCGGCGGCAGAAGCACCGTCTCGGCGCATCAGATGTCAATGTCACTGGGAGAGTGATAGGGCTTCAAGCGTGCGACATGTACGATATCGCTGGCCTGTGTGGAAGATGAAGACGACGAGGAGACAGGATCGATTTCATTATTCTCGCAATATTAACTTGTAAAAAATCTTCTTGTTATACAAAATAAGAAATTATTCTCATTTCTAGTTTTTAAATATTTGTTTCTAAGCTACCCGATTTCTGGCCAATCCCACTGAGTGGGTGTGAGCCAGCAGTAAAGGATCTACATCTACATCTACATCTACATAAGTTACAGGGGTAACCGCACGAATGACTCGGTATGGACCTGTGTATCGAGACAACAGTTTTTCCGCCATCCCAACTTGACGGGTGGGAGACCACAGCAGGACCAAAGAACCGGGCGCGAGAAGTGCACGTCTCGGTGCTTGCGATCGTACAATCGCGGTTTATTTTCTTGAGAAGTCAAAAGGCAAGCGCGGGCGGTTTCACGTGCCTAGGCAGCCCTGGTGATAGCGTCAAAAGCATATTCGCTGGTCGGTACGGCGGGGAACGGGATGATGGTGTCTAGGGGCAACGTTGGTTGTCGGCCGAACAACAGAAAAAATGGAGAGTAACCGGCAGTGTTGTGGCGCGAAGAATTGTATGCAAATGTCACGTAGGGCAAAGCAAGGTCCCAGTCAGAGTGGTCGGAGGAAACATACTTCGCTAGCATGTCTGTAAGTGTTCGATTGAGCCACTCCGTCAGGCCATTTGTCTGCGGATGGTACGACGTAGTGAGCTTGTGCCTCGTCTCACATGACTGCAGAATGTCGGCTATGACCTTCGACAGAAATGTGCGGCCACGGTCCGTAAGCAGCTGGCGTGGAGCTCCATGTTGCAAAATCACGTCGTGTTGGCGGAAGTCGGCGACATCTGTGGCGCAGCTTGTTGGAAGAGCTCGTGTGATGGCGTAGCACGTGGCGTAGTCTGTGGCCACAGCTATCCACCTGTTGCCAGAGGAAGACAGGGGAAACGGGTCAAGTAGGTCTAAGCCAACGCGAAAGAACGGTTCTGACGAAATGTCAGGGGGTTGAAGGCACCCGGCGGAAAGCGTCGATGGTGTTTTGCGGCGCTGACATTTCTCACACGCCTAGCGTATCTTCTGACGGAGCGTGCAAGCACTGGCCAAAAGAAGCATCGGCGGATCCGGTCGTTACTGCGCGATACACCAAGGTGACCGGTCGTTGGAAGGTCATGAAGTTCGTGAAGGACCGCCGAGCGGAGGTGTTTCGGAATAACAAGCAGCAGGGCTAGTCCATCTGGGTGAAAATTGTGGCGGTAGAGCGCACCATCTTGGAGGACGAACGAGCGATGGGACCGGTCTGTAGACGATGATTCTAGGCGTTAGATGATAGTGCGCAAGAACGCATCACGGCGTTGTTCGTCGCCGATGTTTGTCAGTAAGGAAACTGAAAAGACGCAAGCGTCGGTGTCGGTGTCAGGGATGGTGCTCGATTCATCGACCGGGTAGCGAGACAGGGTCCTGATGTAGGCGGCCCGACTTTTACGTCACTGTGTATGTATATTCTTGGAGTCGCACAGCCCAGCGACCAAGCCGGCCAGTAGGATCCATTAGTGACGAAACCCAACAGAGCGCATGATGGTCCGTTATTACAGAGAAATGCGTGCCATATAAATATGGGCGGAACTTCAAGACTGCCCAGACAAGAGCAAGGCATTCACGCTCTGTAATGGAATAGTTTCGCTCGGCAGCTGTAATGAGGCGGCTGGCGTAGGCAATAACACGGTTGCGTCCCTGTTGTCGTTGGGATGGGACGGCTCCGATTCCGTGACCACTAGCATCGGTTCGGACCTCTGTCGGAGCGGATGGGTCAAAGTGGGCCAATATAGGCGGCGTTGTCAAAAGTGTGATGAGGCGAAAAAAAGCGGCGGTTTGATCGGGACCCCACGTAAAAGGCACGTCTTTCTTCAGAAGTTCAGTGAGTGGTCGAGTGATTGTTGCAAAACCTTCCACGAACCTTCTGAAGTAGGAACAAAGTCCCGCAAAACTCCGGACGTCTTTGGCTGACTGGGGTACAAGGAAACTCGTGACTGCACGAATTTTCTCTGGGTCCGGCTGCACACCTGAAGAATCGACGAGGTGTCCCAAGACAGTAATCTGCCGGCGGCCGAAGTGGCACTTCGACGAGTTCAATTGGAGGCCAGCTCTGCGGAAAACGTCAAGAATAGCTGACAAACGCCGAAGGTGGGTCTGAAATGTAGGCGAATATACAAGGACATCGTCGAGGTAACAAAGGCAAATTGTCCATTTGAATCCTTGTAGCAGAGAGTCCATCATACGCTCGAATGTGGCTGGGGCGTTGCACAGACCGAACGGCACAACCTTGAAGTGGTATAGGCCATCGGGAGTTACAAACGCTGTCTTTTCTTGGTCTTTCTCAACCATAGCAATCTGCCTGTACCCAGAGCGTAGGTCTATCGAAGAAAAGTAGCGCGCGCCGTGTAGGCAATCAAGAGCGTCGTCAATTCGGGGCAAAGAGTAAACGTCCTTCTTCGTAATTCGATTCAGAAGCCGGTAATCAACGCAGAAGCGCCACGTGTCGTCTTTCTTTTTAACCAGCACGACGGGTGACGCCCAAGGGCTCGATGAGGGTTCAATAATGCCTCTGGCCAGCATCTTGTTCACTTCTTGTTGAATGACCTTACGCTCTGCGCCAGACACCCGATGTGGTCGGCGGTGAATGGGAAGAGAAGCACCGGTGTTTATGCGGTGCTTTACAAGAGAAGTCTGGCCTAGTGGTTGATTATCGACGTCGAAGATGTCGTGGTAGAAGCCAAAAGGCGGCTTAGAGCGGCTGATTGCTCAGGTTCGATGCCCGGGGCGATCATGTGACGTAATGCCATGTCGAGGCACGTGGTATCCGTCGGGCGACAAGGAACATCTGAGCACACGTCCGCAGCAAAAATGGTGACGTGGTCATCTGAGAAGGATCGGCGCGTGGCGACTGAGATGCCTTGGGGTAGCACTTGCTTCGTGAAGCCGAAATTTACAACAGGGAGGTGTATCCGGTTAGCGGCTGCGGTGACAACGGAGTGTGGTACAGTGATATCGCGCGCCAGAAGGACATCAGCAATAGGCGTGACGACGTAGTCCCCCTCAAGCACCGGTAAAGACGTAGCCAATTCGACGAATGTTAGGTCTTTAGGCGGCATGCGGATAAAGTCTGTGGTACAGAGGCTGTTCTGGAGTTTGGGGCTAGTATCTGGCAAATGAGGGACTTCCAAGCAAAGAGTACCGGCAGAACAGCTGATCAGAGCAGAATGCGTCGAGAGGAAGTCCATCCCTAAGATGAGGTCGTGAGGGCAACTGCGGAGCACGGTAAAGAGGACGGGAACATGGCGGCCGGCAATGCTTATTCGAGCGGCACACATTCCCATGACGGCAACAGTTCCGCCATCGGCGACGCGTACGGCTGGAGTTGTAGCAGGCGTCAGTACTTTCTTAAGACGACGGCAGAGATGCGCACTGATGATAGACACCCGAACTCCAGTATCAATTAATGCCGTCATATAAATACCATCCACTTGCAGATCAATCAAGTTCGTGTTCGTAGGGAGCGTCAACGGAGGATTTGGCTCAGACGAAAATGATGCAGCACTACCTCCAGGAGCTGCACGATCTAGTTTTCCGTCCGGGACGAGACGTAGTTGGGCGGCGAGGAATAGCGGCGTGGTTAAGGCGACGGGGAACGATGGCGTTGGGCGACGGTGACCGAGCAGTAGGGCGGCTGTTCGGTGCGTCAGAGGCAGCGTACGTACAGCTGGGCGAATACCGGTGAGGTGCAGCATATGGGCGAGAAGGCGACGAGAATTGGCCCCAATACGGCGACGTCCAGGTGGTGCGGCAGTGACAGGAGACATGACCCATCCGGTAGCAGCGGAAGCAGATTTGTTTGTCGTCGGGAGTTCTCCATTCCGATGGGTTGCGGGATCTTGGAGGAAAATAGGAGTCATTGCGGGGTGCCTCCCAAGTAGAAGATTACGTTGGCAAGCATCACGGTGGGGTCCCATCGGTGAGTTTGGCTAACACGCTCGTACATGCTGAGCCAGTAGTCAACGTCAAGGCCAGCTTGGGCGGAAAATGTACCGGGGTCGCGGTGCAACATCGCCGGCATAAGCAAGAACTTTCACGCGGAATATGTGGTATAGTTGGAGCCTGTGGCCGTATCCTGGGAAATGACCCTGAGAAACAAGGTTTGGAGATAAAGAGCAAAACGTACCGGTGAAAGGGGACATCCTTGTCTCACAGAGTAGTGAATATGAATTGAAGCGGAGAGGGGACCATTTACGATTAGCCTAATTGTTCCACTATTGTAGCACATCTAGATTCCATTGAGCAGAATGTTCCCAATACTCATATGACTAAGAATTTCAAAAAGTAAATCATGGTTCACTTTAAGGAAAGCTCTAGCCAAATCTAGTTGAATGAGAGCAACCTGGTCATAACTGCCTGACACACACTCGAAAATCGAGTGGACGGTGCGCATATTTGTATGCTGCGACCTCGAATCCCACATGTCTGATGCTCTCCGACAAGGTCACGAATGACAGTTAGCAATCTTTCTGCTAGAACGATGAGAGAAGTTCATAGATTGACGACGGCAGGCTTTCCCGAACAGTTCCGTTCAGGTTCAGCCGAAGTTATCCTAAGGGAGCAGCGCCGCTCGGTGACAATTACCCGACCTTTGGACGACGGAGAAAAAATTGCTGTGTCACCCTATCTACGTGGCGTGTCCCACCGCATCAAGAAAGCTGCCGCACGCGCCAGCGTCAACATGGTTTATTCGGCACGTCCATCGAACTTGGTTCGCTGTGCAGGAGAGTGAACAATTCATGTCCTGCAAATCAGGTGTGCAAGAAAAAACATGTAACATGCTTTGTTCCGTGCAAGCTTGGAGTCATTTACGAGGTTACTACGGCTTGCGGTAGCCTTTACATAGGACATACTAGTCACTGTGTAAACGATCGCCTGCGGGAGCATTCTAATCAAATCGATGGTTTGACGAAGCATCGTCTGGTCGGGAAGGAGCATGAAGAAGAAACGAAATGAAATAACGCCGACCAAATGAAAGGTTTTATAAAAATTAAAAAATGTCGTTTCGGCTACCGTACGGTAGCCTTGTTCACAGTAAAGTGGCCCAGCGAAGCGGGCTTGTGTCCTTTTTAGAACGCTGCCGAGACAACTGGCGTACGCTAGGGGCAGATTAGCCAGCGTACGCCAGGTGTCTCGGCAGCGTTCTAAAACGGACATAAGCCCGCTTCGCTGGGCCACTTTACTGTGAACAAGGCTACCGTACGGTAGCCGAAACGACATTTTTTAATTTTTATAAAACCTTTCATTTGGTCGGCGTTATTTCATTTCGTTTCTTCTTCATGCTCCTTCCCGACCGGTCAGGAGAGTTTCTGGGGGTAATCATCGATGCCAACGGTATCTCGCCGAGTCCCAGCAAACTCGAAGCCCTACGCAACTTGGAGCCACCCAAGGACGTTGCTGGTGTTAGACGCTTCCTCGGCATGGTTAATCATATTGGTCGCTTCCTGCCCAACCTTTCGCAGGCAACCGCCCCTATTCGCGCCTTGCTAGGCGAGCAAAATGCATGGCAGAGGGGACCGCTTCAAGAGACCGCTTTTAATCGGGTCAAGGCGATGCTCACCTCGGACCTCTGCGTCGCGAAGTATCATCCCGGTCGTAATACCACTGTCTCATACGACGCCAGCTCATTTGGATTGGGAACTGTCCTTCTGCAAGAACAACCATCGGGGGAGCGTCGCGCGGTAGCGTTTGCATCACGGTCGTTGACTGATGCAGAACAACGCTACAGCCAAACAGAAAAAGAAGCGTTGGCGGTAGCATGGGCAGTGCACCGTTTTGACCAGTACGTGCGGGGCCTCAACTTCACGGTGGAAACCGACCACCAGCCGCTGGTGACACTACTTTGAAACGCTGACTTGGACATGATGCCTCCACGTATTCAACGGTTCCGTATCAAACTTATGCGATACCAATTCAACGTGGTCTACGTTCCGGGCAAACAGCTAGCCACTGCGGATACTCTTTCAAGGGCTCCAGACGAGAAGCCGTCGATCAGTAGAGTGGATGTGGTAGAAGAGTTCGTGGAATTCCAAGTTGCACCGATCACTGACACGAAGCTGGTTACTGCAGATGATGTCCACAGGCACCAAGAACAGGGTGGTGAAAGCAACCAGCTCGTCAAGTACTGCACCCAGGGCTGGCCTCGTCGAGACAGGCTTCCGGAGCACATCAAGAAATACTGGAACCATCGAGGCAATCTCTCTTTGTGCAACGGCGTCCTGCTAAAAGGCAATCGCTTTGTCATCCCGACTTCGCTGCAAAAAGATACGCTCTAACTTATCCATGAAGGCCACCAGGGAATTAACCGAAGCCGGCTGAGAGCACAGGATCCCGTGGGGTGGTACGGACTTTCGCAGCAAATACGGGACAGAGTCAGTCGCTGCAGGCAGCACGCAGCCACACGAGCGCAACGAAGTGAGCCACTGGTTGTAACGAAAACTCCAGCGCAACCATGGCAAGAAGTAGCAATGGACTTATTTAGTCACAGAGGACACAACTACCTACTAGTAGTTGATTATCGTTCTCGCTACCCTGAAGCACGAACTCTGAGGCGTACATCAATGCTGTCAAAAGCATTTTTGCTTGTTTCGGCATCCCCGAAGTTGTACGAAGCGACAATGGACCGCAATTCGCTTCACACGCATTTACAGCTTTTGCGAAGCATTATGGCTTCCAACACATCACCCCAAGTCCCAATTACCCGCAGTCTAACGGGCAAGTTCAAAGGATGGTTCGCACAGTCAAAGAGTTGTTGGAGAAAGCAGAGGATCCTTTTCTGGTATTTCTGTCTTACAGAGACACTGCAGGCGTCACAGGGTTTAGCTCAGCGCAGCTACTGATGGGCCGCAGCCTGCGAACCAGGCTTCCCAAGCCAGAGGATTGCCTGGAACCGAATTGGCCTGCCGCTGACGTTGTCAAGCACCAAGACGAGGAGGTAAGAAGGCGGCAGAAGAAAGACTTTGGTCGCCGTCGTGCTGCGACCGTCCTTCCTCCGCTGGAGCCGGGGGACACGGTGTGGGTTCGAGACATCAAGGAAACGGCGTGCATTCTCAGCCCAGCCTTGAAGCCCCGCCCATGCGTCGTGGAAACGCCAGCAGCTGTGCTTGTGCGTAATAGGGTGCATCTAGTGCCCTATTTGGACCCAATGACGAGCCAACTCAACGAGCCAGCATCGAGGGAGAACAGCGAGGGGCACGAAGACCAAGCCACCGTTACAGACGCCATGGTAACAGCGACGCCACAAGTCTCCAAAGAATGCGGAGTGCGAGTCACCAGATTTGGTCGCCGAGTTAAGACTCCGAGAAGATTTGAATTGTGATGTGTCGTGTTTTTCTTATGTGCATATCTCGGGGGAGAGATGTAGAGGGCGCTACGCGTCATGCTTTCTATATATGGTTGAGGGGAATAAAGCAATGGGCATTCGTTTGGTCATCATGGCTTTGATCATCATGGCAGTTTCCACCTGACTCCGCGCCCGCGGCCCCGCCGGCCCGCTGTTCTTGGTTTTTGTGCGCGCTTTTTGGTTGACACACGTCGTGTTTTTTCTCGCTATGTGCACTGTTTGACTTTGCATCGGAAACGACTTTCCACACAAGCATTGCATTCAACGCTCTGGGAGCCAGAAAATAGCTACATTGCTTGCATTAGAAACGGAAGCGGATCATGTATCTACGTACATACGAGAGCGAATTCCGCAGGCTTCCCAGGCGTTCGTTTACCCCTCCGTGTCGCAGCAGTCCACGCTGTTGCTGGTCTACACGCACATGTGATTTACAATCCCTTCGAGTAGGCGCGCAATCGTGTCATCGTCGATCAATGTGGAGTAAAACACGCCCGCACTTTCCGAACGCGGGCCACGCGCCGACCGCCGCTGCCGCGCGCAGTGCATTGTGGTCTAACGCCAGCCGCGTGGAGCGCGTGAAATAGGAACATGCTCTATCTCCGCGCCGGCCACGCAGAGCGCGCCGAATGTCGCCGGGCGCGCCAGCTACGCCGTGACGCCAGACCATAAGTTCTCCGCTTTTGGCCGGCGTAGCTTAACCGCGTCGCGTGGTCGCGCGTGCACGCTACGCCGGACTATATCTATTCCATAAGCAGGCGCACAGGGGCGGCGTGATCTCTCCTGAAGCGCTGAAGCGGCGTACTTGCTTTGCTGTGAAGCGCACCAAACTATCTGCATGTCTGTATATAGCGACTCAGCGCCGCGCAACGGCGTTGCGGGAAAGCGCGCTTCGCTTACTGCGGCGTGTTGTGCCATTTTCCGCTTGCGACAAGTCACCGGTTCCTGTTTTCATTGCGGCGATTCGTGTTATTCACATGCATTTGTGCAAACAACTCAGGATTGCTTTTGTTTATGGTATTTAACGCCGCAAAACGACTCTGCCTATGTGATATACGCCATAGAAGAGCGCTCCGGATAACTTAGGCCACCCGGGGTTGTTTAAAGTGCGCTGGCATTACTCAGTACACAGGAGAGCTTAAATTCTGCGTCGAAGAAAATTCAGCGAAAGTGGCTGGGTTTTGGTAGCGCAACCTTGATCTCGATGCCTGTTGTCTTTCTTGATGTATTTATACAAGAATATTACGCATCGCCGAGACTATTAGGCAGTCCATTAAAAAAAGCGTTTCACGCACCCAGGACGATGGTCCTGCTATAATCTTCTGCATTATAATACATATGTTAAACCTATCGTTGTAACGAGCACTGATATAGCAAATTATTGCTTATATAGCAAACTAAATGAAAATTTCCGTTGGCCACGCTTCACTTGAGCGCTATTTATTCCTTTCCGAAACGGAAAACACGAGGGCCATCGCAATATCGGCTGTAACGAAGAGATAGTTAGTTCGTGCGAGGCTCAGAACTTGGAAGGGAGCAAAAACGAAAAAAAAAATCATTGTAGGACAATTCACAGCGCGGGTTTCTTTAATTGTTTGAAATAGTTTCGGAAATTTTGGTCATCCAGCTCGAAAAAAAAGAAAGAAAGAAAATACGTGTTTCGTTAGGCTACCGCATGAACAGAAGTTTGAAATGCCGCACTGAGAGAGCCCAGGATTACGCCATTTATAGTGGTCTGAAGCCTAGAATAATCCGTTTTTTTTTATCTAGGCTTTTTCAGCCAGCCAGATTGCTGATTTGTTAGAGCCGATTGCTATCTCTACCACTGTAATGAATATCGGATATAATGAACTTAACCGATGCTCCTTCGTAGTAACGAGGTTCGTCATATACCCGTTTACGCTGCCTTCCTGGCCTGTTATATGAGCGCAGTAGTCGTACCCTTCGTTGCCACCCGCGACGAATCCTTTTAGGGGCGTAGCTCCTCTTAGTCTAACCTTGTCACGTCTCCGTTGTCCGGCGTATCTGCCGGCAGCCGGCAGTAAACGGCAGTATCTGTCCGGTGGTGGTGGTGGTGTGCGGCGTGACCACCCTTGCTGCGCATGCGCATACCCTCTCCAGGCAGCGTCGCGGCAGCGTCTTGATTGAAAAAACCGACCGTTCGCGCTGAACAACCGTTCACTGACCACCCCGTATATATAGGCACTGGATTTTGACCTCCAAGGTAGTGCGTGTGTGCGATTTCTCCTGCGCGTGATTAAACAATGAAAATTCACAGCCTACATGTAAAATTAAAGTGAGCTGCAAGTCGTCATAACTCTCATCGAGCCTTTAGTGTAAACGCGCCCGATCTCACGTCGGTGATGATGTACTGGGCAGAATTCACGGAAGATTCACGGTTTACCGATGAACCTCCTCAGCTTCGCCCACTCATCATCATTCACTCCGTGGATATGCTGTGATTTTTTTTTTCGCTCCGACCCGTATGCCTTCGTAGAGGAGTTACGCGAAAAATGATACTTTGCAATTTTCACCACTTTCATGCCCCACCGTGGTGGAGCTTCTCAATTCTTGATGTTCTCAGCTTCGCAGTACGGTGCAAACCACACTCACCGAGACGGCCGAGGAGGTGGCCATCGCCCTCGCATTGGCCACCACCGAGGCCGAAGTAGTAATTAGTGACTCGCAAGCAGCGATACGTAACTATGCTAACGGTCGGGTCTCCCGAGAGGCGCTGCGAATCCTAACGAATAACGAGCAAAAAATCCGAAACAAAAATGACACTTTCGTTATATGGACGCCCGCACACATAGAAACCCCGCTGGCCGGCAACGAGGCGACACACGCGGCGGCTCGAGAGCTCACGAACCGAGCCGTTGCGAACGCCGACGCCGCTTGGACCGAGGTCCCACGCGGGGAAGAGTGGGAGTGGGAGGAACGTATGACTAGCTACAATGAAATAACGCAGCACTACAAGCTAGGAAGACGCAAATACCCACCGCCACACAACAGATTAAATAAAAAGCAGGCAGTTGCGTGGCGGCAGCTGCAAACACACACTTACCCAAACCCAGTTATCTGTCGTCTCTCCTGATCTCTATTTGACAGACAAATGTAAGATGTGCGATACAAGGGCAGCACTGGGCCACATACTATGGGAGTGCTCGGGCTTAGACGACAAAGCACACGGAAACCACGAGGAGGCAGTATCGAACCGCAGGGTGCGCTGGGAGGAGGCTCTGCTCAGCTCCGCAATCGAAGAACAACTTTGGGCCGTCCAGCGAGCCGAGGAAACCGCCCGAGCCCAAGGGCTCGCGGCCGATGCCTAGGCCGGGGTTGAGGCCTACCCCAAGTCAAGTTCGCTGGACTTTATAAATAAAGTTATTTCTCTCTCTCTCTCTCTCTCTTTCAGCTTCGCAGTTCTTCGCTATACGATCCTTAAACGAATGTGTAATTGAATCCAGGCGACTGCGGCAGCGTCCTCCCGTTCACCACCTCCGTCTTTGAACACAGTACCACGAGAGGCTGCAGCTTTAAATTCATTATTCTATACGCTGAACCCCCGAGCTCTGCCTTGCAACACTTTCCTAAAAATTTTGTAGCCCCTCCTACAGAAGTCTGTCGCCTCACAGGCCTTGGCGTTCTGCCTTCCCCAAGTCACTGTAAAGCTTACGTAGTTCATGCTAACATGGGCATAGCATTCTCTTTTCTGTAGGTAACGTAGATACGGGGCTAGAAATGATTTCCAAGCTAAGTACCTTGTTTACCCACGAGAAATCTCAGCAAACTATTTGTAAAAGCTGAAGCGACAAGGCATTACTCAGCGTATTTTTATCGGCTGACGTAACCTCACACTATGAGCATTTATTTTTGTAAGGTTCTCTTTCCATTTCGCTGCCAGAGCACGTTATATTGTAATGCCAATGCACATTAAGTAACCCCGGGTGGTCGAAGTTATCCGCAGCCCTCTTCTGCAGCGTCTGTCATATAGACAGAGTCGTTTTGCGGCGTTAAATACCACAAGCCAAAGCAATCCTGAGCAGTTTGCACAAATGCATGCAAATTACACGCTTTAGGGCAGTGAAAATAGGAAGGGTTCACTTGAGCTGAAAGCAGCACAACACGCTGCCATAAGCGAAGCGCGCTTTTCTGCAATGCCATGACGGCGCGCTAGCCACTGCAGGTATGCAGATAATTAGGTGTGCTTCACATCAAAGCTCGCATATCCAGCGCTTCAAGAGAGATCCCGCCACCCCTGTGCGCCTGCGCCGCTTAGTTTTGATGCTGCGAGCGCTGGGAGCTCCGCGGAGCGCAGCCATAGAATCACTGTATATGCTACCTTTAGGTAGCAGAGTTGCGCATACGTCCGGCTAGCAACCACAGCTTTGCGGCGAAGCCGCACTCTGTTTTTGCAGGCGACGTGCTTAAGCATTTCACCGATCGACGTGCCTAGCGTGTCACCGACTGGCCATGAACTACAGGAAAAAAAGAAACACCTCTTTTTTGGACTGTGGCACGGGAGTTCAAAGGCTTCATTTTGGCCGTGCATTTTCGGGGGGTCACGCCTGCTTACCACAGCCCAAAGGGGATTATTGCGGCGGCAGGGAGCCTTCTGTGAAAAGGTAATCCAGTTCACTGCAGCGGCGGCAGGGAGGAGGAGCAGCAGGTATAAACGTTTATTGTTCGAAACGGCATTGCGGTGCTAGTCCCACTTCTACCCCAGGAGGGGAGGACAATAATTGGCCTGAGCATCAGTCAGCTTCTCCGCAATGCACGGTTTCTAGCGGCGTTTGGAAAACAGACGCGCAATCTAAAGGTAGCATATACAGTAACTCTACGCGGCCACGCTGCGCCGTGTTCGTATCTCTGAGTGGACGACACCGTGAATTTTACCGAAAACCGTTCGTGTAATTTGCCAGTTTAATCATCACGAAAGACGAAGACACAAAATTACCAGTGCTGAACTACCACGGTAGTTCAGCACTGCATGGTCCTGGGTGGGCGTGTTTTCTTATGCTTTCGTGCTGATTAACTTTGCAGATGTCGCACCAACTTTCCCAAACGATAGCACTCCTAAACCAACTTTCGTGTAAGATTTCAGGAACACTACGTGTGCCTGCCACGTGTCTTCGATGCTATTTTTTTCTGCTCTCTTATACATTGTTTGCCATGGAGAGGTTGAGGTCTTTTATGGCGGTTTAGCGCGCAAACTAAACAAATTCGATCTGTTTTTCCTGGCCGTGCTCCGGAAAGGTACTTATGGGCTAGCTTCGCGCACTTATACAGCGACGCTATATGTGACTCGGTGGGCGGATGTGTTCGTGTTCGAAGACAGGATTCCGGTTGCTTAAGCTGCCGCGGCAGCTGCGAAGTGGGGGAGAAGGATTGCTGTTGCCCTCGTCACCCCCTTCCTCCCGCTCTATGGATGCGCACGGCAGATCGAGTGGCCGTGCCTTCACTGCGCTGCACGCCTGTACGTAATAGTATGCGTTACGCGATAAATATCATCCTGCTCACATTGGGAACTGCAGGCGGACTTTCTATCTTGTCGAACGACGGGTAATTGTGAAGTGGGCGAGATGGATTGCGCTTGTCACCGAGATACTGGTGCTGTGTCTTTCAGAGACAAGTGGTAGGATACATTTGAGGAAGTCAAAGGATATCCCGGAATGGTTTGTGAAAAGCAGTGGGGATAATCGCGCCGGAGGCGTTTCTATTTACGTAATGGCTGACAAATCCCTTCAAGCATGTAGAATGCGGGGATGTAAAGTAGTATTAAAAAACCTTTGTGTGGACGTACCACATTGATCACAAAGCAGTTATCAATGTCTTTTCAAAATTTTCGCAAAGTGAATTTACTTGTCTTCTTGGATAAGAGGGGTTGATCCACCATGACAGCGTGGAATGGCTTCGCATTTCTTTCAAGGCAGCACTCGCCCTCTGCGAGCGAGGCCTATCAAGTCACTGGTTTACAAAGAAATGGCTTGGCGGTGTCATTTTCAGTGAAAGCAGCGAATATTGTATGCCTCATGTTTCCATTGTGACATTCCCACGAGTAATTATATACACAGGGCTATTGCCTTCCTTACGCTTATTCAAAATGAAGTAGACCGCGATCGCGCACCAACCAGAAGCGTTGTTTATCGTGCGACCACTTTTCAACGCCTTTCAGGCTGAAGTTCACAGGTATACAAGCCGGGGTTGTAACCAACGCACTAACAGCAGTGATTGACTGTAAGACTTAGCTCTGTTCACGCTGCTAAACATTGCGATGAGGTCTCCAAGGTCATACCGCACGAAATGTTTCAATTTTCAAAGTGTATACAGTAAAACCTCGGTGATACGATCGCAGCTCGTGCGAATTTCGGGGTGATACGAATTTTTCTGCGCTCCCGGCCAAGGCCCATTAGCCTGCAATGTATTGGAGTACGGTTGATGCGAACCGATTTGCACCCCGTGACGTTTGATACGAACGTACGCTAGCGCACAGGTACGAACAGGTGCGGCCCGCGCTGTCGCGGAAGCCGCGGCAGTCACGCGCGGGCGTGGGCATGCGCGCTGCGCGGCCATCAACGGTGCGTCGTTGCCTCCGAGATAGTGCGCGCGAATATTGGAGGCCTTTAGGCGCCTTCGCGTTTAGGTTACAGATGACCTTGACGTCACGCTTTTTTTTTTCGACGCGTTGATACGTGCTCCTGTGCTCGAGGCAGCAGCGTCTTTGTACTGTGTTAACACGTGACTGCCACGTCGATGCAAGCCATGTCCCCGCAATCAGACGTTAAATGAAACAAGACTGAAACTTGGGCTGCGGTTCCGCCATTAAAGGTGGACGAAGACCCCAAGAGACGAAGCGGACGGTCTTAGCAAAGGAGCTTGGCCTCCATCTATCGTGTGCAAAGCGCTTCTTAAGTCACTTTCGCCTCAGTACGTTGGTGTCATGCAGAAAAGCAGGCGTAGTAAGATTAGGAAGGGGCTACTAGCGGTCACGGGGCACAACACATCTGATTCATTAATTACACACGCGCGCATGCACCTTACATACGAGTACAAGTATGATCGTTGTCGTTTAAAAACTTTACTGGAAATCATTCAGAGCTGTTCATGACGTCGCTGCGGCCCTGAGAAACACTGAATGAAAACGTATGCCAACTTTCTTTTGTCGCATACTAATTTTCCATGTTTTCTGTTGATACGAATTTCGGATGATACGAATATTTTTGGTAACCCCGCGAGATTCGTATCACCGAGGTTTCACTATAGACTCTCACATACAAAACACGCAAGAACATATATAAAGGATGGTTGAACTTCACCCCCCCCCCCTTTTCGAAAAAAAAAATTTCTGGCTACGCTACTGGTACAGCCCATGCGCTGTTCTTTCGATCATACCCTTTTCTATGGTGCATGTACTATAGCTTAATGTATACTGATGAGCTAGTTGGTGAGCCACGATATTGATGAAGCAGCGCACAAAGGACATAATAAAAAAAAAATCACGTAAACATAAAGAAGACGACCAGCACTTGTGGTTGTGTCTTCCTTATGAGCGCGTGAACGCGTTTTTTGTGCGCCGCTTCATCAATTACAGCTACGTCGCTTTAGCTTCCATCTCGTGGTCAGCGTTGCTTCACTAATTTGTTTACAATATACAGCGTCACACACAAAAAAAAGTCACACGGTTCCTTATGCATTTGCCTATAACACCACTCGAAAACGAAAGTCATCTTTTTATTCTCAGTCGATTGTATTGATTCCTCCCCCCCCCCCCTTCCGGAAGCTGACTTTTCGATGAAGGCAAAGTGCTAGAGGCACGTAATGTCAGTGCACGTAAAAGAACACCAGATGTTCTAAATTCCTGGAGCCCGCCGCTACAGCGTGCCTCATGATCATATATCATGGTCTGGGCACGTAAAACCACACAAGTTATTATCAAAACATCGACTTTCTTCTGTCACGTCGAAAAAGTTGATTGCTTCGGCGTAATTTATGTCCATTCTCTTAGTTTGAGTCCCTAAAGAATCCTGCACTGTTCACTATCTCAAAGCCTACCACATCACATCACGCCACTGTCACCACTGCGCACACGCAGTGGTGACAGTGCCACATTTATCACATCTGTCACCACTGCGCACACGCACGTACTTACATCGTGGGCGTATGGCCAGGCGTGTAGGCAGGGGGGGGGGGTGAAATTAAATACGCCTACCAGGTGGCTTTCAAGAACTTTTCAGTTCTCTGTTTCGGCGTCTAATGTTATGGTTACATAGCTTCCGGCGAATAGTGTTAAACTAAACTAAAATTGCCATTCCGCATCGTGCAAATCCACGCACATGATGCATGCACAGGCACCTTCTTCAAGCAATACGTTACGCGACTACATTTCAGTGCAGTTGCTTGCTTCATGACAACGTGTACATTAATATGAGGGTGTATGCTACCAACGAGAAAATGACAGACTGCAATAAAGATTTTCTGTTTCGTTGTTTTTATTTGTTAGTAAGGCGATGATTGGGGCTAGTTGGTTCATGTCGAAGTCTTGATTATGCGCTATTTTATGAAAACACTACCGACGAAGAAGACGTACAGACGAACAGAAGTAGACGAGACAAAGCGCAACTTTCAACTGATTTATTTCGTGCGTTGTTCAAATATATATCGAGTACAAGGCACACGTCAGAGTGATAATACACACATACCCTCGCCTACACGTCATCCCCCCTTCGCGTTTTCACTACAAGATTTACTTCTGCAGAAGATAAATGTAAAGACGGCATGCTCACGCAGTTTTTTTCACCCAGTGAAGCCATGATGGCTGCTTCAGAAACCAATCTCTCTTTTTCATCTTTCACGTGTTTTACAATTTTTGTTTTTTCAAATTGAAAATTTGAAACGCATTAAATAAAATATACATTTTGTGCATGCAACTGTTCTGTAGGTCCGTACATGAGCATCGAACGTAAGATGAATTGGGCTCATTGGGCACTGTGAGCATGAACCTGCAGGTACCTGATGCGTAGCACCGGTTTCACCTTTAAAAATGCATACGAGGGAAGATGCTTACAAGCAATTCTATCATGCAAACAATAATCTCGCGCTACTACCAATGTAAAACACTCTCACGAACATCATAATTATGCAAGAGAGGGGGATTGAGAGCACGGTTATTTTCTGCATATTTTAAAACAATAACTGAAACATTTTCTTTTTTTCTCACACCTTACATCATATGTCAGTTAAGCAGTGCAATCAGAATTGCTCGATAAATCTAGACGTCGTAAAGGAGAAGATCATGCTCATAGAATAACTGGAAAGTCATATTTCAAGCATTCATAACGTTTTTAAGGGCTTTACAGCCAAGTTGGTGTGGGGAGGCGGTAATGATAACAAATTAAGCTTCGGAAAATGAATGAAAGCTCAAATACAATACAATATACAAAGCGGAAATACAAATAGCTATGTGCCACGAAAAGATGCAATATACACGTACAGAAACTGGGTACTAAAGCTGTCCATTAAGACAGACAACTGAGAGAGAAAAAAACAACATAACACTTGACAATTCAGACTGCTAGTAAAGCATAAACTGGAGGAAAATCTGGAACATATGTTACTCCTGACGAAAAAATACAAAATATCTGTAGAAGAAACTAATAGCAAAAAATGTTAGTGAAAGGTCTTGCGTTAGCAAATGCGATGGTTTTTCTTAGAGGTAATGACAATATTTGATAAACAGACACTTGTGTAACAGCACATCATCTAAAATAGCTCACAAAACATGGCAGCACAAAGATTTACAATCAGCAGTCAGCACAACATATATCAGCACAAAGATCCTACATTTAAAAATTGCAATAAGTCTGACAGTTGTTTTTATTAAAGTATTTGCAGAGTACGCGTGCTATCTCCAATGAGAACTTAAAGAACAAAGCCCAAACGACGGGGAGTCTTCGCGAAGCGATCGATAACATCATTGTGGCTAATGTTTACATCGCTGTGAGAGTAGAGGAGCGCTAGGCCGACCAGGCGCTCTTCGGACAATGTAGAGCGCAGATAGGTTTTTAGCCTCCTTAAACTGGAGAACGACCTTTCTGTTGTGGCGGTGGTGAGAGGGAGTGTTACCAGTATTTGCAGCAACTTATGAATGCTGGGATAAAAAGTGCTGTCGCAGTGAAGAAGGCAATCAAGCCCGGTGCTAGGGCGTAGGCTTGGTGCTGTTGCCTCCCACTTCGTCCACCAGAGCTCAAATTGACCCAGAGATGAAATCTCATCCACATCCTCAGCAAACGCACGCATTTGTTCATTCGCCTCCTTGAGGCGGAACTCATGTGATGGTGGAACTGCTGCAGGAATCAATACACGAAAGCTTCCCATTAATTACCTGTGCTTCTCAAAACGCTGGTCTAACCGAGAAAGTATAAAATCAATGAAAGGTATGTAGACGGATCTGTTCGTGTAGTTCCCAGGCGCAAGCTGACTGCCTGAAAAAGGCGGGGTTTCCTCAGTATGTCGTCACATCTGTGGCGGAGGGTCTTCTCAAGACTGTCAAACATGCTCGCGAGGGTGAGGAGCAGGCTTCACCAGAAACGGAGCCTGTCAAGCAGAAATGCGCCGTCATACCGTACCTTCACGATGTCTCACATAGGCTGAAAAAGATAGGGAACAACGCCAACGTAAGACTCGTCCTTTCAGCACCAAACAAGCTTTATAATCTGTGCAAGGCCTCCTACAGTGGTTCTGAAAAACCCAGGTGCCAAAAAAAAGCACAAAGAAAGCTTTGTTAAATGTGAGAACAACATCGTTTATGAGTTACCGCTGTCCTGTGGCAAGAAATACATAGGGCAGACGGGACGGTGTGCCAATGACAGGCTGCGTGAGCACGCAAATAACGTGCGAACTGGAGGTGTGGGACATTTGGCTTTCCACTGCAGGAAGTGTGGGTGCGATCTCATGTATTCGCAGTGCACTGCGATAGGAAGGAGCCAGGCACAAACAACACGTGAGATAATTGAAGCGGCGAAGATTGCAAGTTTGGGAGACACGTCCATTAGTGCACCTTCAATTGGCCTATCCAAAAAAGAACTAGACTTTCTAAGCAAGGCCCACAGGGCGACTCGACGATAGTGGTAGTCAGGAATGACCGCTTGATCTCTTAAAGAATCAAAAAATCCGGTATCAGGTTGTTTGATTGCTTATCATGCATACTTATTTGTGGTTTTACATGAAGCCTTCCAGTACAATGCGTCTGCGTGCGTTGCTTTCTGTTGTCTATATATATATATATGTACCACTGTAGAAAATAAAGCATGTGTTGCAAGTCAGGGCTGTGTCCGCGTCGTTTTTCGTCCCTGTTCTTTTGTGCGCTCAAAAAGTGAAACATGCATTACCAACATGCCCATGCATACGCTCTGTCAGTGTTGTACGCGTTCCTCTAAAACAGGAACGAAAGCTCGTTCCTCGTTACTTCCCAATCTTGGAACGAGTTCCCGTTACAAGTTCCCTTACAGTGAAAGGAACTCGTTCCAGTTACATTTCGAAAATTGGAACGTGTCGTTACATTAACGTTACACTTAAATTTTTAATCAAAATATAGTGCCGGATAAACCTGAGGCGAAATAAGGTAAGCAATATAACGCTAACATTGATCTACATATATTTTACGAATTTGACATCGCCGGCAGTAGATTATATGTAGATAAAATGAATCTAAAGAAACGCTCCTAGACATAGGCTTGCGCAGGGTTCCCCTTCAGGGGGGGGCGAAGGTTTGTCGCGGCGCCCCCCCCCCCTCCCTATTAAGTCAATTGATGGGTTTGACTCTGCGCCCCCCTCTTCTTCGGTGACTAGGGGAAGGGGCGCTCCCCTGCGCCCCCCCCCCCCCCCCTCTGAGCACGCCTATGCTCCTAGACGATTGTTTTGAAGACCACCGGCCATACTAGACACATATGTCTGAATGTAGCTTTCGTGCTCGTCTATTACCAGTGCACACATAGGGCACTTTCCACGTCAGTCTTCAGATGTGCCGTCAGAATACTGCGCTTCAGATATTCAGATAGAAATTCCCACACATGCACCAATACAAGTAAGTTCCTTGCGCAGGAAACCACATCTAAAAGAACAATACATAGGCGTTTAATGAGTGCTGATTCAACATCGCAGTGCGAGTAGAAGGCAATGTCCAGGATGCATATTCGCAACTTAGGAAAGTTCCTTGTTCGCACTCAGCAAGAGTTGCATCTCGATGTTGGTTACCGACTGAGGAACCTGTTTTCTCGTCAGCACTTCGTTGGCAATGTTGAAGATCCGATCCATCAAGTGCTTGAGGGTACTGCCGTGTTGTGCACAAATATAGGGAAACAAGTCAACCGAGGTCGCAGGGGTGAGGGCAGGATCAGCGGGCGCAACAAGAATGTAGCGCTGGACGTACGCGTGTCGTTTATTGCATGAGAGACGTATCGGTGCGGCGGCTGTCGATATGAACTATAATAAAAGTTATAGACCGATAGGACCGATTGGGATGTCTGCCCAAACGGAACCATCGAACGCAGTGGGCAGGCGCTAGTGCAGCACCCGCGTCCACTGCGTTTCGGTCCTTTTCCCGCTATCCGCGCAACCGGGTGTCAAAAGACAGATTTCTCGATAGCTACCGGCGGCATGCACGAGATACTAAAGGGACCATCGAGCCAGCCGCTAAAAACCACGCGACGACAGAAACATTCCCAGGAACTAGGCCGAAGCTTCACAGTCGACGAGCGCGCGAACATCAAACCAATAAAACGTCGGAAGAATACGCTGCACGCGGCAAGGCGCTCACTCCCAAGGGGTAGAACCAAAGTGTAACACACACACACACACACACACACACACACACACACACACACACACACACACACACACACACACACACACACACACACACACACACACACACACACACACACACACACACACACACACACACACACACACACACACACACACACACACACACACACACACACACAAAGAAAGCTACTTTCGAGCCGAACAAAAAGTCACAGTTTCGCCGCGACGGCGAAGCAATGAATGCGATAGCAACAAATTGGAATGTAACGCGAAGAACGGAAACCAGCTCGAAATTTCCAGCGCGTCGCCCAAGCGCAAAGGACGCACGAACAGAACAAACACAGGACGAGCGCGAACTATCATGCGTCACAGCTCGACACTTGAAGCGCACTGCTCAAACATAAAGCAGGACGCACGAAACGAACGAACAAGTACACACAGGACGAGTGCGAACTAACTGTCACAGTTGTTACTTATTTCTGAACAGTGCGCTCCTTTCGCAAACGCGGCCGCTGCAGCGAGCGAAATGACTTTCGTACGCTCTGTGACTTCAGCGCGGACATCGCGGGGAAAGCACAAGACAGATAACCCCCCGCTCTAACCCCCACCCCGTCCGCCCCTTCTTTCCTCGGATAAGCGCACGAATGCGACCACTCCATGTAGGGCGAAGAGAAATGGCGTTCGCAGGAGCGGGGCGAGCTGGCCGACGCCTTTAAGTGCGCCCCCGTGGCGCTTTTAGCGCCATCTCGCTGGTAATGAAGAAACGCTTATAAGCGCCGGCCGTCTCTGAGTACTGCGGTAAAGGGTGTGTATATAACGCTCGCCTTTAGCCGCCAGGACGATCTGCGCTTTGTGGCATAGTGGTTAGAGCCACGCGCTGCGGATCGAGAAGGGGCTGGTTCGATTCTGCGCTTCGGAAGCATTTTCCGGAATTATTTTTCTTTGGGACTTCTATATATATATACATACTTATACATATACGCAACATGACGGCGGCAACGGCGACGGCAAAAACCAGCGTGACTATCCATATAATTGCTATCGCAATAAAAAGTCCCCGAGGTAAAAAATAGCGCGCCCTTTCCTGCCGGCGGCCTTACATGGGGTTCGACGATTCTCGAACGTCAAGTAAACGTTCTCCGAGGAACATTTGCAGAAGTAATGCCGTTTCCTATGCCGTTCCTACGTAAACGTAACGAGTTACCGTTACAATTCCACCCATCCTTAATGGAACGGTGGCGTTCCTCCGTTCCTCCGAAAAGGAACTAGTTCCTGGAACGCCGTTCCGTACAACACTGCGCTCTCTCAAGCTACTGTAGAGTTTTAGTTCCGGGGATCCCGAGCCACTAGCGTACGCACGCTCTCTCGTTCATTTGTACTTCATTTAAACGTTCATTTGTACATTCAAAGAATACGCGCCTGCGTTCTCAGGCGACGTGTGTCAGCATGAACACAGCCAGCAGGCCGCCGACCAAAAAAATTTCGAGGGGGGCTGTAGCCCGCTCAGCCCCAGCCCCCCCCTCCCCCCCGCCTACGCCACTGCGTATAGGATACGGAGCGACGACGATTCGTAGCACGCGCGTGGGAACTGAAGGGGTCGCTTGTGGCGCTGGCGGCGCGTTGGCGATACTGCATGCCCTCCCTTTAGGTAGCAGAGTTGCGCGTCTCTCTTATAAACCCGCTAGCAACCTTGCATTGCGATTAAGCTGACGCTCGGGTAAATTTTTGTATTTCTCGACGTCGCTACTGCAGCGAACTGGATTGACACTCGTCATCAACAGTCAAGTTCATCACCGGTCTTCGACACGCCAGACATGTTAATCGGCGACACGGTAGGCATGTCGCGTGTAAAAATGGAATTCGGCTTCGCCACATAGCTGTGGTTGCTAGCCAGACCTACGCGCAACTCTGCTACCTAAAGGTAGCATGTACAGTAACTCTAGCTGGCTCAGTGCATTGTTGCGCCACCTGTAGGTGCTGCATGTTTTCCATAGCAGGTAAGGGTTCGCACTGCTAAGCTCGAGGACACGGCCCCGGCGGCCGCATGGGGCGTAATGCAAGAACACCCACCTATAGATTTAGGCGCAAGTTAATGAACGCCAGAGGGCCGAAATTTGTCCCGCACTATACGGCATGCCTCATAATCATATCGCGGCCTTTGCACGTAACTCCCCAGGACTCAATTCATTATGCCAGGCTAGTTGGTTTTCCATGGCTTGTAAAACAGCGCCAAAGTACACAAATGACAAGCCAGTAGGTGTGAAGCGCAATTCTAGGGTTTTCCTTGCAAAAATTCATTATGAAACATAGCGGATAGATAACGACCAGCTAGCACTAGGGTTTTTTTGCCGGATGCCCAAGCCTGAGTACACTGGCGTTTTTGCAGCCGCCTTGGAAATGCGACTGCCGTGTTAAAGAACCGAGCGAGCACCCTCGTGCTTAGCAGCGCAGCGCCATAGCCGGTATATAGGGCTCCGCAGCGGATGCTTAAAATAAACCAAGCCGATGTCAGTGAATATAGCTGCGATCTTTCCTGTCTCCATGGATTTTGATTGTCTGCTTCATACCGCCAGCGTATATCTACCAACTGGGCCAGCAACAAGCGGTGAGCTTATCCCGACAACACCTGCGCCGTTACTCATTCTCCTCTCTACTAATGTCGGTCGCATGCTTTCTAGCTTTATCGCAGTCGTCTTTTTAACACGACTGTGCATTAGTGCGCGCCGCATAACTCGCACCTATTCCCAGCTCGTTCTGAAACAGTGCCCTATTGCACAGACAATTAAAAATTAGTGCGCGAAGCGAAAAAGGCTGGTAAATAATTCCACCTGCTCTTATTGTAGTTCGCACCTTGGATTTTACAGCGACGAACATGGCGCACAGCGAAGCGTTGGACGATACGCGCGTAAAGCAAGGTGAGAATGCACTTCACAATGTTCGTGCGAGCCTCGTTTAAGCGCAAGGTGAATTCAATCCTTCAGTGTATGGATGGATGGTTGGCTGGTCTCAGAGCGCGAGTTATAATGATGCAGGGAGGTGGTCAACGCCAAACAAATGGGTGCTTCTTGTAATGTATCTTCTATGTTCTTTCCTTGTTAATGCGCCAGGCAGGGTATATATATATTGTGGCGAAGCAATTGGTACTGTTCAACGGTTGCGCTCTCCAGAGGCTCCTAGTGGGTCGTCCTCTTCTAAACGCCTCTCGCGCTCGGAGCCCGTGCTTTTGCCTTGACTGTCGCCATAGTGCATTGTCCCCGTTCGGCCGCCAGTGGCTACTTGTGATACCCCGAAGTCTGCGTGCTGAAATATGCGAGTCCTTCCACTCTGATCGGCAATGCGCGCACTCTGGGGTATCCAAAACTTACCACCGCATTCGACAACGATACTTCTGGCGAGGGATGTACCGCTACGTGCAGAAGTTCGTCCGCTCCTGCCTCGATTGCCAACGCCGAAAACCTTCAACGCACGTGTCACCAGTCGGTCTACAACCATTACCTTGCCCTAACCGTCCGTTTGGGCGCGTGGGCATCGATTTGTACGAACCACTTCCTCTGACGTCAGCTGGTAACCGTTGGGCCATCGTCGCCGTTGACCATCTAACGCGATACGCCGAAACCGCTGCCCTCCCAGCGGCTACAGCGCGTGATGTTGCCTCCTTCCTGCTACACCGATTCATGCTGCGTCACGGTCCACCCCAGGAGCTTCTCAGCGATCGAGGCCGTGTCTTCTTGTCGGAAGTCGTCGAAGCCATTCTCAAAGAGTGCCATGCTGTTCATCGCAAAACTACTGCTTACCACCCGCAGACGAATGGCCTAACCGAACGCTTCAACCGCACGCTCGGCGACATGCTCTCAATGTACGTCGCCGCTGATCACACAAATTGGGATGCCATTCTGCCCTTCGTCACCTACGCCTATAATACCGCCCCTCAGAGCACTACTGGTTTTTCACCCTTCTTCCTGTTGTACGGAAGGCACCCGTTGCACACCATTGACACGATACTACCCTACAAGCCGGATCCATCTCATTGTGCGCCTATTTCTGACACAGCCAGGCTTGCTGAAGAGTGTCGCGAGCTTGCAAAGGCCTTTACAACGCACGAACAAGAGCGGCAGAAGAGCCTTCGCGGTGGCACCACCACTTCTGAGTCCACGTTCCTCCCCGGAGCGCTCGTATGGCTCTCGGTCCCTACCACTGCAACCGGCCTCTCTTCAAAACTACTGCCGAAATACGAAGGCCCCTACCGGGTCGTCGAGCGCACATCCCCGGTCAACTACCTGATCGAACCCATCGAACCAGCTTCAGACATGCGCCGTCGAGGGCGCGACATAGTCAACGTGGAGCGCCTCAAGGCCTACTATGACCCACTCATAGTAACGAGCTGTTAGGTCGCCGGACGGCTCCCTTTTCGTACCCGGGGTAGTTGTGGCGAAGCAATTGGTACTGTTCAACGGTTGCGCTCTCCAGAGGCTCCTAGTGGGTCGTCCTCTTCTAAACGCCTCTCGCGCTCGGAGCCCGTGCTTTTGCCTTGACTGTCGCCATAGTGCATTGTCGCCGAGTGCCGTCCAATAAACAGCTTAACAATATATATATATATATATATATATATATATATATATATATATATATATATATATATATATATATATATATATATGGACGAGGCAGTCGCCATCTTCGTCGTCTTTGGTTCGCATGTAAATATATTTTGTTAATAGGTTTGCACCAGAGCTATACGCACTATTTCTGTGGAGGCTCTTTCGCTTTGTCTTTGTTTTCCCTACGGAATTTCACTAAGAAACAATAAACAACATCCAATTATTCTCGCTGCAAGGAATAGCCGCCATCACGTGCATCATTTGCTATGAAAGCGGAGGCCTTTATTCTGTATACCTTCCTGCGCGGCGTTTGTGGCGCGTATGCGCAATCGGCTTCTCTCCGAGTGAAGCAAAATAGTGAAGGGGATGGATCGTGGAGACAGTCTTACGAGAACTGGGCCAGCCCACAGATGGTTGTAATCGAAACAGGACCGATTTCGGAGACGATGTAATCATTGGTCAAATGGGTCGCGTGCTGGGGGTCACATAACGGAATCACATGTCACCATCTTCCCATATGTACTGAGCGCTTCCCCTTGCTTCATCCCTTCGGATGTTTTTATAAAGCGCTTTTCGTCTAAACTCCAGCTGAATTTAATGAAGCAAACACCATCTCTAATAATCATTCTCGACGGTTTGCACAGGAATTAGTTTTGAACACCATTAAAAGGCTGAAGCGTAAATTGATTCCCCCGCATCGTTTATACACGTATTTCGCTCTAATCGGCACGACTTGGATAAAGGCATTTCCTCTCAACCGCAGCTGGCTCACCGCCACGCCCTCAGCCATGTTTCAAGCCGCCTCACCATTGCTCTAATGATCATTTCAAAAAAAGACGATGCGCAAAAAGGACATCACCCAGCGGAGAGAGACGACACATACGCAAACTTGCAACCGTTTATTCGTATCGAAAGGTAGTGAATATAGAACCAGAGAAAAGCCACATAGGAGGGACCGCACGTGCGTACATATGAAGGCAAAAAGAAAGGAATGGCAGTAAATACACTTGTCTGATATATTAAATCGATTAAAAAAAAAAAAACTAAGGGGGCGCTTACTCCCGCTTCTTTCGATGTGCAATGGCTCGGTCACTTCTCGTGGTCTTTGCTACGGTTCTTTGTTTGAAACTATGCACCAACTAGCCTCCCAGCACGTACTACGAATGCCCATGCAGGAGCCCCAGGGAGGGGACAGCAATGAAATGAATGCTCTCTCTCTACGCTAACGTTCCAATGCATCGCTTCCATTTCGAAAAGGCTTTTTATAATTACACCCCTCAGTCGCCTATACTCTCCCACAAACAGTGGTGTTTACTAACTTCGGAGTAGTAAATGCTTTTCACAACATTCACTACCAATGTAGTAATTGCAGGTGGTAACTAACTTTACTACCATGACAGCAAAATGAAATGGTACGGTTGGTTAGTTTGTGGGGTTTAACGTCCAACTGCAACTCGGGTATTGAGAGACGTCGTAGTGGAAGGGGCATACACATACACATGCACAGAATATCAAGGTTTCTACCCGACATATACTGATTTGGGGTGCTATGCAGGATGGCCCGGGCTTCTCGGGCACACGAGTTTGCTCCGAGCCCGCCTTACGACGGTCAGTGCGGAGCGCACGATGTAAGCGTTGATAAAACCGGCTACAAGAACGAGAATGGCGTCACAAACGCATGCGCGGCATTTGCGGCGGTTTTCAAAGGAATACCGCGTGCGAACGCGTCAGCGCCGCCACTCACTCAAAATTTTGACAGTGCAGCGACGTCAGCGTGATTGTCGCGCTATCTTTTTGCCAACTGATGATCGCGCCTCCCACGGGCGTGTTCGTGGGCGTTTGTCCTCTTTCGGAAAATTCTTTCGTTCCACCTAGTGCATGGAAATTTCCACTCTCGAAGGCAACAAGGGCGACCACGCAGCACTCTGGTGCAGCTCGTTTCGCTTCTCTAGAATATTACAGAAAAATAAATGAACAGCTTACTGCTATACTTACATTACACGTATGAACATTTTTTGTATTAGCGAATCGGTAGCAACAGTGTCTCCGCAAACAAGTAATAGTAACATTTCTCACCGCAAATCCCACCAGGGTCACTTGCTTCATGGCTGTGAGTGGTACGTCGTGAGAGCGGGGAAATTGAATGCGAGGCACCGTAGCCACGTGATGATATAACCTTTAATTCTTCGTGGGTGTGTGCATAGTCTGTGCGATTAAGCTCATAGATGAATCGTGCCCCTCGCTGGCGTTGTTGCGTGAGCACTGCTCCTCGGCAAGAGGAACCGCGGTGGGCGGACCCGCTCTTCGGCGTGGGCGTCTGTCAATCAAACTGATTGACGCGCGAACTCGGGCACAAACCCGTTGATTCTGAAAAGGCCCCAGTTCAACTCGTGACTGTCATAGTGCCGGTGTGCCTGTCAAGTGTTTCATGCGGTGGACGCTACTCAGCAGCTTCTTTGCATATAAAATAATTTGTTCCGCTTGCACTACTTGCGCAAGGCTGGGGCCATCGGAGGAGCTTGTGTTCACTAGCTTCTTCCACCTTTTTACGTGGCTCGTCTACGCAGTCTGCTTGGTCTGCTTCAGAGTAATGACCGTGTCAGTTCGGTTTCAATATTGGTGCTATTGCTTAGGAAGGTCTTAACTAACATGATAGTGAATAGTCCTTTCTTAATTGTTAATGTTTTAATAACCACGACATTAATTAAGTACAGAGGTAATTAGCACAATAATAACTAGCACGATCCCAATTAACACGTCCTCCGTGAGTAAGGTCTTGATTAACATTGCTTTATTTACGCGCTCCTAATTATCGTCGTGTTAATTAGCATTATTGGATGTTTTAAATACCGCGCCATTAATTTTAATTCGCAAGGTCCTGAATAGTACAGATGTAATTAGCGTAATACTAATGAGCACGATCCTAATTAGCACGCTCATAATTAGCGTCGCATTAATCAACAATAATTATTAATGCCTTAATTACCACGATATTAATTACATAGGTTTAATTTGCAACGTCCTGAATAGTACAGAGGTAATTAGCGTATTCGTAATTAGCACGATTCTAATTAACGCGATCTCGGCGAGTAAGGTCTTGATTATCTTGGTTTTAATGACACGCTCCTAATTAGCGTCATGTTATTTATCATGATCTCAATTACCTTGTTCTTAGCTTTACACGACTTCATTAACATGGTCTTAGTAAGACGTGGCTTAGTTAGCGCGACCTTAGCAAGATTTGGCCTAATCAGCTTCGTCATAGCATGTTCTGACTTAGCTAGGCATACCGCCCAGCCAATTAGCTAATCAGCCGGGCGCACGTGCTCTGGGACCGAACAGACGATGAAGAAGAGAACGACGAGGGCGCGCGCCGGCCGAGCAACGCGCTAGAATGTACAGGCCGACCATGGTGATTATACACGTGGCCTCGGCGATTAGCTCTAGCCGCGGTGTTGTAAGGCGCTCGGTCGGAACTAATCTCGGAGGCCACGGTGCTGATTATTCTAAAGGATACTTGCTGCAGACATTAAACGCTTCAAAATGAGTTCAAACGGCCCGCGCACACATAAAAATATAGTTAGTTGAGCTTTCTGCCACTTTTCCTGCATGGGTGCGCGTCTGCACTCAGTGGAACGACAAACAAATGAAAGAAGGTGCCTCTAGTTTGACGACACCACCCAACCTTCTCGACCGCCCTTGACGTGACGCCGCGCTCCATCGTAACCAATGGAACGGAGCGCGCGCTGAGGGATGGATTTCACCTTATCGTACTATTAGCTTGTTCAAAAGGGGGTGTCGCCAGAGCTCGGAAAGATACCGAGTTTCGCCAAACTCGGGCCATCCTGCATAGCACCCTTGGTGCCCGGCACATGCGGGTGTTCCCGGGAACGAACGGGCCGGCCGACTCGCTCGCGCAAGTACATACCGAGCGACAGATGCGCCTGTCGACGAAACCATAGTGCCTGACGACGACGAGTGACCAAGAAGTCGAGCCCACATCATCGAAGCTCAACGGCTGGAGCGACGCACTTTGGCACCACCTCAACCGAAACTGGACGGAGAGCAATCTAGACACCGGCGCCGACTGCAGACTAACACGTACACCAACCTACACACACTTTCTAAGATACACCCCTCCGAATATCGAGATGAGTGCCCCGGGTGCGGAGGGATACCAACACTGGCACACATTACATACAGCTGTCTCTCGCGTCCTGTTGCGGCAAACTCCACGCTCATAAAAACACACACATTACCACACTGGTCGTGGGATCCGCGACTCCCGGATCAGGCCTTGGGAAGCCAACTGGTAACCCTGCAACAGGCCCGGCGAGCCGCTATAACCAGTGCAGCACAGGACGAAGCCCCCCCCCCCCCCACTTTAGTTGCTAATAGGAATTGCTAATAAACGTTTACTTTCTCTTTCTCTCTCTCAAACAGCAACTTTAAGGCAGTGTAAAGCCCTAGTTTGGGGTAGCACTCGTTATACCGGTGAGCAGCCACGAACTTAGACATGTGATCGATGTTTTCGACCTAAAATCTTGCATCTTGTTACTTGCATATACGTGTGCCATGACGAAGCGCAATACTCTTATTCCAACATAATAAAAAAAAAGTTGCTTAACTTTTCCTGTCACGATTAGAACTTAACATACTACGGAAGCAGAAGTAACGGTTACTAACTCGTCCCTTAAGCAGGTACTAAGAAGACGAGAACCGGCGCATTCAGCATGGTATGGCCGATGGGAGCAGGTACTAACTTTTACTAACACCATAGGCGTGCGCAGGGTCCCCCTTCAGGGGGGGGGGGGGCGAAGGTTCATCGCAGCGCCCCCCCCCACCCCACTAAGTCAATGTACGGGGTCGATTTTGCGCCCCCCCCCCCCCCTTCTTCGGTGACTAGAAGGGTCAATGTACAGGGAAGATTTTGCGCCCCCCATTTAGGTGATTAGGGGAGCGGCCGCCTCCCCCTCCCTGTGCGCACGCCTATTACTAACACTGACAGACTAGCAATATCAACGTTTACTACCTCTCATATATTTTTATAACAGTAAAACATTAGCGACCCTAAGTAAAGTTGACAGGGGGGTGGTAAATGCTGTAGTGACTTTGTACTGCCTTTTTTAAAGAGTGTGCTGCTAAAGCTTGTCCCGACAGCGTTAACACTCAGCCGTTGACAAAGTTGGGGAAAATTGCATTTTAACACGCATTGCGGCTTCGTTTTCCCCAACGCTACTTTCCCCAACTTTGACACAATTTTCTCACGACGTTTTTCCTTCATTCCTTCCTGCAGTAATTACATCATTTGTCATATTAACTTACAAAACCACCAATGTGAATTCGACGGCCTGCAGAACGGTTCTAGGACGCCGTGCTTGGCTTCTGATAATTAAAATACATTGCGGCGGGTAATAGTTAACCGCATACCTAAAGTATATACATTTTGCTTACGTTGTTAAGTTATTTAAAGTATAGATCAACGCGCGATCGTTTACCGCCGGGTTGCCTGATGCGAAGATATATCCTATTGGTATGCACGTTCGAGATGATTCGATGGGGTGCCCATAAATGAAACAGCAGTAACGATTTTCGGAAGGCATGCTGACATTTTCAGTCTCCTTGGACCATCAAGAAAAAGCCGTCAGCGCGGACGCCACTTTGCTCCTATGGCACCTTTTGCTTTCCCGGCGAGACCGACCCCCAAATTCCACCGTTTTCGCACTACTGCAGTTTCTGACGTTGTATACAACAGTATTATTTAAATAAGTGACAGGCACTTGTATGACTTGCATTGGTTGCTGCGAAAAAGCGCCCACTGGAATCTTGCGCTGACGTGCTGTGCAGTGAGCTAGTGTGGCGACCTCAGGGTGGCAGACCTTGCATATATTTGTCGGGTAGAGCCTGTTACACTGCGCGGGGTTGAGCTTGTCGCTGGGCGGAGGAAAGGTTCGGCGGGCCAGGCAGAGGGCCTTGGCGTTTTCGTTGTAGCTCGTCAAGCGGTCTTTGGTGTTGCCCCGCAGACGACGGTCGCAGGCGCGGTTCGCGAGCTCGCGCGCCTTGGCGCGTGCCATCTCGTTTAGGTTACGTTGGGTCTCTGACACCTCTCCCATGTGAGCCGGGAACCACAGGATTCTGGTTTGAAATTATACCACCCGTTGGACTTGGCTATTGCGCAGGACTTGGGCTCCATCCTCTGGCGAAGTTTCCGACCGCTCGTCTCGAGTCGTAGAGGACCGTCGTGCACGTCAGATCCGTGAGCGCGAGCGCCACCGCCACTTTCTCCGCTTCTTGTGCGTGCTCGCAGGGTATACTTGCCGATAGTCTCGTTTGGCCGTTCCAATCAACGACCGCGACTGCGAATCGCGAGCGTTCTGCGTTTTCCGCGGCGTCAACGAAACGCGTCCCCATTTCGTCTCCGTAAGTGTGGATGAGAGCTCTGGCCCTGGCCACTCTTCTGCCCCGGTTGTGTTCCGGGTGAAGGTTCCGTGGAATTGGGTCAAAACTTGGCGTTTGTCTGATCGCGTCTGGAACGGCGACTTTCTGGCCTTGTTGTGTGTGGTAACGGATGCCGTGCCTTTCCATGATCTGGCATCCCGCTCTAGCACGATTTATTTGTTTTTCAGTAGAGACGACTGTAAAATCACCGGGCGCACCTGATATAGAATTACCTGCACACACACACACACACACACACACACACACACACACACACACACACACACACACACACACACACACACACACACATATGTGTGTGTGTGTGTGTGTGTGTGAAGGTCATTCCATATCCAGTGCGCCCGGTGATTATATATATATATATATATATATATATATATATATATATATATATATATATATATATATATATATATATATATATATATATATTACGGCGTGGCCTGTAATAACCTTGAGAACGAGTGCAGAAGAGAAGAAAGAAAGAAACAGCGAAACGAACAGAGAGACAGAAAGAAATATATAAATAAGGAGAAAGAGAGAAAACGCCAGGCCTGCGCGGAAAGCGCAGCACAGTAACAGCGAAAGCTGGAAGAGCGGTATTTCTAGAGCCCGCTATAAACTCTCTTGCGGCTACTAATACAAGTACATTAGCAACGTACCCACTACGCCACAAATCATAATTTTTTGGAAGTTGGGAAGACACTATTCGTTATTCTGCGGAGAAGCGAGGTACCATCTGTGAGGCATTACGTGCGCTTTGTTATTGCGGTAGTTGGTGAAGATGAAGAAAAATATGAGAAAAAATATTCTTCACGAGGCGGGATTCGAACCCACGTACCCTCGATTCGAAGACGAGCGTCCTATCCACTCGGCTATCCAGGCACGCTAGCAGAGCATAGCATAGCCTTGTATAGTACAGTGTAGCAAGGGGGTGGGAAATGGAAGCGAGCGTGAGGAGGGCGAGGAGGGGGAAATCCCACTACTCACCACAGGTTCACTAACAGAGAGAGAGAGAAAGATCTCGAGAGAAAGAGAGAGAAAAAATAGAGATAAATAGTGGGAATGAAGACATATAGAAATATAAAGATTGGCACGAGCAGTGCGAAGCTGCCATGCTAGGGAGCGAGAAAGGCAACGGCGGCTGCGAAAAGAGCCCGAAGCGGTGGAAGCCGTACGCCAACGACTACGTGCCCGTAGGTCTCAGAGGTGCGAACGCTTGGTTCTGAAATTGGGACACCTGTGTCGTGCCTAACCTATCTAAAGCCTAGCAACAACCTAGAATCAACCAGATTAGACTTCAGAATCGTCCAGTTTCGCCGTTTCAAGCCTTGCGCGACTTAGTGCAAGCTTCGCCAACTTTTTTTGCACGTAGTTCCGCCCTCAGCCGCATTTTCTTATGGGGGAGCCTCAGAGTAATGGCGTTGGCCGCGAGGGAACTCGCGCGCTCAGTGCGGTCAAGTATGCGGCATTATTTTAGGAGCTATCTTCGCGCAATTCAAATAATTTAAATCATGTGAGCTAACTTATGTCCGCTTGAAACAGTGTTGTGGATAGGTAGCCTTTGTAATCAGGAGTTTGCTAGCAAGGCAATTGAATCCCAGTACACTGGGATTCAATTGGCGCACATCGTGCTAAGCATGGGGAGAGAAAAAAAGCTAGGAGGGAGCGTCACGTGATAATCTTGAAGCCCAGCCATAAGAAAAGAACAGGAGCATGCTAAAGCTTTTGCCAAGAGGATTTAGCACGAGGAGAGCGGCGTCGGAGAAGGTTGGCTTGTGGACGCTACGGGCGCGCGCGCTCGTCAATTTTTTTTTTCCATGAGTCCATGCAACAATAAAGGAAATGAAACAGGATCATGATGGGAATTCTACCATGAGCACGAGGAGGTGGCAGCTTCGGAGGAGGTTGGCTTGTGGACGGTAGGCGCACGCGCTCGTCAATATTTTTTTCCTCCGTGGGGCTAAACGCTGTGTGCGACAGTTATCTGTGTACGAAACTTTCTTCTTTCTCTCGGGTGAAAATAAACCGAAGTTGTGTTTTCTAAGACAATTAACCTTCTGACAGGACCAAAAACAACATTCTTTCAAGAATGTTGTTGCTCGTGTGAATGTTGCTCGTGTCGTCCCTCTTTGCTTTCCGTTCCTCGCTTTTGCGTCTTTCCTTCAGCACTGCACTGCCGTGCTTGCGCTGCAACCTTTCAATATGCACTTTAACCAACTAGCCCAAAAAAATTCGGCAGATCCCACGTGCCATGGGAATCGATGTTATGCGAAGCGTGGGCGGGATGGTGACTGTGGCGTAATTTTTTCACATCGAGCGAAACGTTACGGAATGACGCTAGATAAATGTGGAAGTGGTATACACACACACCCATATGCTGAAGAGTCGCATATGTATTATATAACCAGTTGTGTACAGCTGCGTAACCATGCCAATAGCAACATAGGTCTTACCAACACCAGACGCGGTAAGCTGATATGTAGTGCTTATGTTCTTCAACACTGGATAGCGCGAATCCGAAGAGGACAAAGAAAGAACACCAATGCACAAGAAAGGCGTTACTCAAAACTCAGCTTCATTCAGGAAAGTTGCCCTAGATATACGCACAGCCGAGTGGTACGCACAGGCGCACTGCACGTACGTTACAGTCACAGTTGCAGTTGTTACAGTTGCGTTACAGTTATACTTGTCCGTTTTGACGAAGAACGCACGCACGTTTCACGAAGCTGTATGTGTAGAAGGGGTTCTTGACAGTTCTTGAACAAGGTCATCATTACCCTGATCAGTGAGCACCAGCAGCTGGACCGGGCTTGTTAATCGGATGCGTTCGTGATGGCGGCTACGAGGGGTCTAAGTGTAGTGAAGTGCGAGGTATAGCACAACTGGTGGAAATCCTGGATGCCTCTAACGATGAAATGATCTATGACGCCTCCTATCCTGGACGTGGAAGCGAAGTCCTTTGATGCCCTGTCCACATTCAAGCCGCCTTTCACGCCGTATAAAGACCAGGCGTTGTTGGGTCTTGATAAATCAGTGTTGAAGTCACCCATAATGAATGTTGAAGTCACCGATAATGATGAGGCCTGGTTCGCTCGGCATATTTATTGTAGGAAACACTGACTGCGGTTTTTGCGTAATCAACGTGGTCCACGTTGCGGACCACGTGAAGGAGTGCATGGTAGTTGAGCGTCTTCCAGGGGTGTTCTGTCTACAGCTTCCTCAGTTTCCTTGCGTTCGCCGCTGTGGTGTAGCGGTTACGGTGCTCGGCTGCTAACTCGAAGGTCGCGGGTTCGATCCCGGCCACGGCGGTCGTATTTCGACGGAGGCAAAATGCTAGATGCCCGTGTACTGTGCGATCTCGATGCACGTTAAAGAATACCAGATGGTGAAAATTCCGGAGCCCTTCGCCACGGCGTCTCTCATAATCATATCGTGGTTTTGGGGCATAAAACCCACAATTCTACACATCAGCCCCAACAATTATTATTATGATCACTTTCCTTGCGTGCCAATGTGTGTTCGCGGTTACTGTGTTTGTTGAGACATTGTATCACCTGTGGCACATACCCGCATAACATGAACTCAGGTATGCGGGTGTGTGCCACACGTGACTGAGAGAAAGGGATTCATGACGTACGCGACATTTATTTTGCGTTATTCATGTCATGACCAGTGAATCGTATTCGTCATACACTGATTCCCTGCTCTGCCAATTTTGGTATATTACAAGTTATGGAGACGACCAGGAGAGCGTCCAGACGTAGGCGGCTAGATAGATAGATAGGTAGATAGAAACGCCCAAAGTGCCTGAGGTTCGCTAAGAAATGCTTCGCATTTAATATCCGTTCTACTTTCAAGAAAGAGAGCGGAATGTGCATACCCATAAGTGCAACAAATAAATCCCAGTGCCCAGTATACTGTACTGGACACAGTTCTCCCGTGCAAGCCATTGTACTTATAGTCTCTTATTTCTTTTTGCATGCTTTTCAATAGCCTCTGAACTAGAAAAGAAACAAGTTGTTTCACCCTACAAAAACTCGGAAATGAAGGTGTATAATAATCGATATATATGAATATCATATATATATCTAGATATATATATATATATAATACTAATCTATATATATATAATAGATATATATATATATATATTTATATATATATATCGAATATATATTAATATATATATATATAATATAATATATACTACTATATATATATAGTTATAAGAGGAGAGAGAGAGAGAGGATAGATATATGAAGCGTTTAATAAAATCGCGCCACATTCCCATAGCAGAAATATATAGCTTCCAACGGTCCTCACGACTCCTAATAAAGTTTTCTGAATGAATGAACGGCCTTGTTGCACACATATAATGGGCAGAAAGCACATTTTCCACCGCCAGGTAAAGCGTTAACACTGCGTTTCGGGCTGCCGGAAACGCTGTGTAACTATATATAATATGCCCACATAAATATGCAAATGGGGACCTGTGAATAACCATGCGCAAAACGTTAATGAACGAGACGTGAGCTGGAGAAAGATTATTGTTGAGGAAAAGGTAATCACCAAAAAAACGTTTCATTACACTAGAATTTATAGCACACTTATCACCCATCGGTCACGGCTGACTGCTCCCGTCGAGAACGCCGGGCAGAGCGCCACTCTAATTGATGACAAAGCGTGAAATGGAATTCCATTGGTATAGAATAAGAGGCGGCATCAGTTACCAACGCCTGCACTGTTTTTTGGAGATCCATACTACTGAAATATACCATGTGTAAATAATGTGTAAATAATAACCCTACATAAGAAGTGAGCCTCTGAAAATGAAACCTCTAACTTGAAATTGCCAAATTAAGAAAAAAAATTCGATATTTCCATCTTTTGAGCGGGGCGAGGGTAGTGTCAATTTATGCGACGTTGACCTCCTCTCCCCTCGACACATGTAGAAAGCTACGCCTCTGAATGGAATCATTACATTATCCGTGTCCACTATTTTCTTTGAGTACAGTATTAGGTATACTAGCGGAGGCAATCGTAATATTTTAAATTTTGGTTTCTTTTTAAACAGATGGAAAAGCCAGAAAGAAGCCAAGCATGCAGGTCGTGAGGGGCACACCGTTCGGCAGGCATCTCCTTCGCGAGTGCATCGAGTCGGCCATGGACTACATCCATAAAGAAGGTGACCTGTTCATCGTCACGTACATGAAGTGCGGCACCACGTGGATGCAGCATATCGTGTACCTCATTCAAAGCGGCGGCGTACCACCGGCAAACGCCACCCAGTTCCATGGCGCGTCGCCTTTCTTCGAAGCCTGCGGCTCCCAGTGCACTCGATGGGCCACCAGACCTGGCGCCTTGAAGAGTCACCTCCCACCGCACCAAACGGGCTACTCCCCGGAGGCGCGCTACATCGTCGTGATCAGGAACCCTTTCGACGTCGTGGTGTCGTTGCACCACTTTTGGCGCATGATATCGTCGTACGAGTACGACGGAGACTTGGACGACTCCTTTGAGAACTTCATGACCGGCAGCATTATCAGTGGCGATTACTTCGACTTCTACAGAGGATGGTGCCAGCGCATCGCTGATCCCAACGTGCTATTTCTCGTTTACGAGGACATGAGGAAGGACCCCGAGGCAGCCGTAATGAAGGTCGCGACATTTCTCGGCCATGGCGAGCGCATGTTGGCCGACGATGGCAAGGTTCTCAAGGACGTGCTTAAGTACAGCAGTTTCGAGGAGATGAAAAAGTACACGAACAAGATGATCGATGAATTTTACGAAGGGGAGTTCCCCTTTCGAGGAGAGGAGTACAAAGGTCTTCGCTACCTGCACCAAATCATTCGCCGTGGTGGCGGCTCTGATGGTGGCGACCACTCTCGATGTTCGCCCGACAAAGTTGTCTACGTGCGCGAGGGAGTTCCCGGCAGCTGGAAAAATTGTTTGTCGCCAGAACAAACCAGTCGTTTGATGGAAAAGTTTCAGAGAGAGACCCGCGACACCGTTATGGCCAACTTATGGCCAGAGTTGAATACTGCAGCCTAAAAAGCGCCCACAAAATGTGAAGGTTTTCTTTTTAATGTCAGTGCTATAACTTCTGCCAAACGTCCTGCGACACGCTTTAAATAATGCGGTGATGTTTTCTTTTTGCCGCGATTACACTTAGCGATATTCGTTTCGAAAGAAAGAAAAGAAGCAGAGAACAACAGACTGGTGCACGTTGCAGAAAAAAAGTAACCGAGTAGGATCATTTCACACATGGTTGAAAAACGCAACTGATTACAGCGATCAATTACTGCCTCAACCATACTGTCACAACACAGTGGTTCAGCAATTACTAAAAGTCAAGCGATTCTTCTGGCGTACTTTTCTCGCATTTTTTACTAACATTTCATATAATAAATGGTATGGCCCATGCTTGTTCTTTTTTTTCTTAATGCATCTTTTTCAGCTCTTCAGATGGTTATGATCTCTAATAATTGCATCGTCGGTATGGTAACCTTCCGTGATAGCCCCGTGAGTGTAACAGCGGCTATTCCGAAAGCTCGCTCAGCGTGCACGCTGGAGGAAAGTGCGGTATTGTAGAGCACGAACACCTTGCGTACATGATATAGCATTTATATATGATGGAATGCTTACGCCTTTTTCCTCTATGAAAGGCAACGCTTTTAAGGCGAGATCCCTAAATGCCTCATTAAACGCGAAAATTGACCGGCGTCACGCGTCGGCGTCCACACGAGTGATGCAAAAAACCATCACGTGCTGACGTCACCATATGACGTCTTCATGACGTCACAGATCGCCAGAATGTGTGACGTCACGTCACACAATAATAATAATAATAATAATAATAATAATAATAATAATAATAATAATAATAATAATAATAATAATAATAATAATAATAATTGTTGGGGTTTAACGCCCCAGAACCACGACATGATTATGAGAGACGCCGTATCGGAGGGCTCCAGGAATTTCGACCACCTGGGGTTCTTTAACGTGCACCTAAATCTGAGTATACACGGGCCTCTAGCATTCTCGCCTTTCGCATTTTCGCATTTTCAGCGCTGCCTCATCTGGCATTAATGAAAATCCAGGCAAGCTGACGTTTCATTCGGCGTGGAACTAAGTTCTAGCATCACCGCAGTCTAATCTTAATCACTGGATACGCAGATTTTTGCTACACGATTTTGTTGGATCACTTTTCCTTGCTTTCTGTTGTCAATGATAGCACCCCATGAAATTGTTTAGTAACACTTCTCGTCTTATTCAAGCCATTTTTTAAAGACGATAGTCTTTCTTGGGATACTTGAACGCAGAAATTTTGGTCACAAAGGAAAGTTTATTGAAACTGTACATGCAAGCGCATGAGACGTTTATAAACTAAATACTTCTGCCTTTCTGTCTGTCTGTCTGTCTGTCACACGATTCAGCCACCCGGCCAAAGTTTAAGCACTTGCTGAACGCCCAGCCATCTTTAACTGGTAGCTGCGTTCATACTTGTGAACATTGTCGATTACGATATTACGCATATCTGAGGCTTAACATCAGTACGTAAGTGGTGTGTTGCTTTACTAAAAGTACATAGACACGTAATTTTAAAGACCCTAGTGTTTTTTAGGCTGAGCTGAAAATGCGACGCTATGCACGAAAAAGTCTTTTGACGACATTTGCCGCCAAGCACGCAGATAGTGGCCAATTTTAGGAGCTTGCTCTTTTTTGCTGGGGGGTAGTCTCTCGTCCCTCCTGCCGTGTACGCTAGTTCTCATTGCTCCCGCTAGAGGCGCAGCTGTGCTCTCCGTTTAGAGTCTCTGTATATGCTACTTTTAGGTAGCAGAGTTGCGCATAGGTCCGGCTAGCAACCACAGCTATGTGGTAAAGTCGCACTTCGTTTTTGCAGGCGACATGCCTATCATGTCGCCGATTAACATGTCTGGCGTGTCGAAGACCGGCGATAAACATTGGCTCTCGATGGCTATTGGTTATTCAGTTCGCTGCAGCGGCGGCGGCGAGAAATAAAAAAAATTGGCCCAAGCGGCAGCTTCTCCGCAATGCATGGTTGCTAGCGGCGTTGGAAGACAGATGCGCAACTCTGCTACCTAAAGGTAGCATATACAGTAACTCTACTCCGTTGATTCAAGAGCGCTCGCTAGATGGTGCGCCACCGCTCAGGCGGCGCTCCACTCTCGGCGCGTCATCTAGTTTAATAGGAGACCGCTAGAGGGTCGCGCCATGGATAGCGCTCGCTCTTGGCGCGCTTCCTTTCTCTTCCGCCAGACATCAGTGCACTTCGCCACCGCTGCTCATCATGAACACCGATCATTATACCTGCATGGTTCAGTAGTTCCTTCCTTCCTTCCTTTCTTTCTTTCCTTCCTTTTCTCTTTCTTTCTTTCTTTCCTTCCTTTCCTCTTTCTTTCTTTCTTTCTTTCTTTCTTTCTTTCTTCTTTATCTTTTTTTTTTGCTGTATGCGTTTGCAGAATTGTTTTCTATGTTTGTAGATGTTGTCATGGTTTTCAAATTGCTATTCACGCGATCTGTTTCATGGAAGCGCAAGTTCTGTTAGATGTGTTTAGACGCCTTTGCAGTCACCTGCTCTTATCACCGTGCATGACTCGCCTTGCTGCAGTGAACACTGCGTGATAGTGATAGATCACGTGTTAGGGGCCCCTTTTAAGAAGAGCGCATTTTTGTATCGTGTGTTCCCAGATGAAGGCCGGTCCCCGTCTGAAACGCTGGAAAAATAAAAAATTCTCTTTTTGCACTTCGTAGTAGTAGTGTATATATATATATATATATATATATATATATATATATATATATATATATATATATATATATATATATATATATATATATATATATATATATATATATACAGGGCCGTACCCAGGAATTTTTTTCGGGGGGGGGTTTGCGTGTAGAACGGCTGCCATTTTTTAAGATTTATACTGGCTTATTTTCGTGAATAGTACATCGCTTACTTGTAATAATTCGATGGTACTTTTCAATTATTTGTACCCAAATAAAGAAATTGGTATGTCAACCTCAAATTCTGGTTAAAGCAAGAAATAAGTTTGGACAATAGCACCACCAAAGCCGGGGACACCGCGACCAACGGCTCCTGATGAAGTAACACAATGTAACCGCGGTTCAAAAACGGTATGTATGTGTTACAAGCTGCCACTGTAGCGTCGCCAGCGCGAAGTCGGCGACGGGAATGGCAGCAGGTTAGGTCGTTCCGTACGTAAGCAGAGACAGTGAAGAGATCAGAGACGTGTGAGGGGAGGCGAACCAGAATGTGTAGGTGCCATGCCACTCACCTTCCTTGGGCATTGCCCAGTGGTAAAGGCGTCACTTTGCCCAGCGTTGACTGTAGAACAAAGGTCCTAGTAGTTGCACTGCGGCCACCATCATTTCCCGGCGGCGCATGGGTGTCCTGCTTGTGTTCGTTCTCAGGTGATTCATATAAACCGGTGCATTCTCCTGAGTCGCTACAGAAGTTCGGACGCGCTTGGCTTTCCACCAGTGCTGAGGAGGGCGAAGTTTTATCCTTCGAAGGAGGTGGTTCTTCTCCGTCCGCTTCATCGGTTCGAACTTTCTTGAAGTAAGACGCAAGACTCCTTTGCTTCGTTGTTGCAGAGTGTCTTTTCATTTTGCTGCCGCAATCCTGTGCACGCACACAGAAGTGGCCAGTGGCTCCAAAAAGACGTTTGCGACTGCTTCGACTGCCTGGCGTGAACGGCGGGCGATGTTTTCTTCCTCTCTTATCCACTTTACAGTGGCTAGAATGTAGAAGTGTGATGAACGCGCCGGCTCCCGCGTGGCGCATGTGTTTTCTGAACGCCGCTACAGCTGGTGTGCATGCAGGCCCATTATTGTACTCCAGCTGCAGCAAACTGGATTAACGCTACTTAAAGACCTTTTCACAGAAGACTCCATGGGCACTGCATACTCCCCTTAATATACGTGAACCCCCAAGAATGCACTGCCGAGACATTTGCACTCCCGTGGTACAATCCAGAAAGGAGGTGTTGCTCCGTTCCTGTGAAAAAGTCACCTTTTCACAGACGGCTCCCTGGGCGCCTGCATAATTCTCTCTGGGCTGCGCTAATTAAATAGCCGTGATCCCCTAAAAATGCACTTTGTAGGCTGTGACGTCAGCCTCTGTACTCCCGCGCGCAGCCCAGCTTGGCGGCGTTTTCTCTCCTGTGAAAGTTGACCGCTGGTGCCGGATTGTGTGCCAGCTGTATCCTCGCTTTGTGCGCTTTGTAGGGAGGCGCATATACCTTCTGTGTACAGAAGAGGTAGATTTCCTTGCGTGTGGTTAAGGTTGTTCGAAGTTGCTCGGATATGCCAGTCTTTCAGTAGATGTCATCTTCGATGATTCGTTTCGGTGGCGAGGACTACAGTTTGAGAAAAGTTTACCCTGCAGCCTGCGTCCTCGGAATGCGCCGCTGAGTTTTTCCGCTTAGGGGTTTCGTTCCCTGGCAAATTTGCGCACGTCGTGTTGGTGTTGCCGTTGCTGTCGAACTGTTTACCTTCACAGAAGGAGACGCGCTTTTCGTAGGAACCCAAAGCCGACACGTGCGGTCCGCACAGACGGATAACTTCTCCAGCGGCAATGCACAAGGAAAGCATCTGGAATCAATAAAGGAGCTGCTACGGGGTGAAAGACGAAGGAACGCGAGGGCGAAGTGCAAAGCTGTACAAATAGGGCAGGTGCGAGGGAGGGAGCGCTGAGGTGTTCTGGTAAAAGGGTAGGTTTGAAGAAAGGAAGAAGAGGGAAGCAATGCCAGGAAAGTTGCAGTGTAACTTTGGCAGCTGGTGGTCGCTGTGAAGGCGTGTAAATATTTTAGTATCACCCGAAAACTTAAAGCATCAAAAAAATTTCGGGGGGGGTCAGAACCCCCTCAACCCCCCCCTAGTTACGGGCCTGTATATATATATAATTGCAGAAAGCTACTGCTTGGACACCAGCGAAGAATATGAAGAAAACGAGACACAGGTCAACAATAGAATGGTTCTCTAACGTTTCGGCCGTGGGACCGGCCTCCGTCAGAATAACTGGCTATATACTGACGAAGGCTTGTCCTTATATATATATATTTGGGTACGTGTGATAAACGTCGAAAGTACTGCAATATAGCACACAAAGAAAAAAAAACAGGAAAGAGAGAAGGAAAGACGGAGAGCCGCCGGAGGATATAAAGCCGCTGAAACTTATCCGCAGGCGGGTGGGTGATCCCATGGAGGAAGGAAAAACTAAGGAGAGGCCCTGACGTCACATTCGTGAAGCCTCCACATCGCAAACACCCGCATTGCCTCCTAGCGAAGGCGCAGCGAAACATTTCGCGACTTCCGTCTCGATGTTTGCAAGCGCATGCGCGCATCGCGAAACTTTGCAGCCTTTTTGTTTGTGTTTGTTTGTTTTTCGCCGTGCGAGCGGCGTAGTCGATTCACGCATGCTGCTCTTTGTGTGTGTTCTTTAGGAAAGCTACGCAATGCCCAGCTGTTGCGTATACCCGGTGCAAATCGCGTGCACGCGGACAGTACCTGGTGTCACTTTTCATGCGTACGTATACGTTCGCTTCATTGCTGATCACTAAGGCATGGTATTTGCGTGCGAAGCTCTCGGATGTGCGCTCTGTCGTTTGTTACTCATTCTGTCAACTCAGAACTCATGTGAACTTTTGTTTTTGGCGTCTGACGCGTCGTACATAACATGCGCTGAAGGCATCGTACGTTTTAGAGGCTGTGTCGTTCAACGAAAGGGCAATAAACTTTTGTTGTTATTATCGGACTACGTGATGTATGTATTGTTCGGAGTGCGCTCGCTGCGTGATTGTGTTGTGTGCGCACTGGAATTACAAACTTTACGTGCACGATCGCCTATACAATTCAGCGGTGCCCTCTTTTCGACGTGAAGTTACGTCAACTATAGGTTGGCGTTGCGCCGCAACCGCTAATCGGGCAATCGGGCTACGAGAACGGAAAAGAGAGATCTAACGCCCAGTAGAACGCGTAAGTCACTGCTAGGTGAGTTCGAATACAATGATGCAGGGGCTGAATGTTTTTGATTACGGCACGTACCGGTACTTTCTGTACTGTTGCACAAAAACGCTCGCTCGGGCCTGCCACGCACGAACAGCCTGGTAAACGTCTGCTTGCAACGTTTTACTACGTGCAAACCGCACAATACGCGCTAAGTTTACGCCGGGACTACAAATCTGAGCAGAAGCGAACCACCGCGGAGAGCACGCCGCGGGGCGTCTGCTGTTTTGTTTGCCCCATACCGGTTTGTTTGCCCCATAAATCTGACGTCACTTCCGCCACACTTTTCGCAATGCATTGGGATACGATAGGGCCTCTCCTGAGTTTTCCTTCCTCCATGGGTGATCCCTGTTCTGTCTTCGTGGGGTAGATAAGAAGGGCGGCCTACGCAAGTGATGAATGAAAAGGGGAAAAGAGAACTGCCGCTTCTACACATCGCACATTCTGAATTAAGGTCCAAATATGTGATGTGTAGAATTGTTCTCTTCTACCTACTGCTACCTACTCTTCGATAAGAAGGGCGAGTGCATGCCACTTTGCCAGTTTCCTGAGCTTTTTATTTAGTACGGAATTCACATTATGCATGCAGAACACGGAAAATAAACAGTTTTTACATTTTCAAGTTGTAGTTTCTGGAGATAGACCAGCAGAAGCCGCATAAACGTACACTCTGGTAGCGGCGGTGGTAGATTCGCCCGGCTGCAGTAAAAAACGCGGTATGTTGAAGCACGCCGACTCGCCGCTGGTGCACCTTCTGCTAATTAGAGTTTTTCTGCTAATTAGCGTCTGCCCAAGGTCAACCAATGGGGGAGCAGTGACGCGGGAAGCACGTGACTGTAGGGATGGAGACGAGAGCAGCCGCGCGCGCCGGGAGGAACTCGCTCCGACTCGGTTTCCTAGAAGACGACATTTGCTGTAACGAGCTGGCAGTGTAGAAAACACCGTTCTTTTCCTTTTGTTGTTCTCTACTGCGCTTCCATCAAAGCAGACAAATCGTTTGCACGTGTCATTTTGTTCTTTTGTATTTTTATCTAATCGTGACACCAACATAGGTCCGGACAGGCGGAACCTACGACACTCCGCACTTGTTCACAGCAGATGTTTCAGTTTTTTTTTTACTACTCTGGTGCAGCACGTTCGAATAGTTTACTGTTTTCTTTTTCTCTCTTTTTTTTTTTTTAGTGGTCACGTATCCCGAAGACGACAAATGCCGCCGCCTCTTTACTGCAGAACGCCCATAGGCAAAAAAAAAAGAGACGAGCTCCTTCACAAACCCACAATGTCGTCGACTGGGCCGCTTGCATCCGCTTGCCGGCCCATACGGTGTACCAACGCCTTGCGGCATTCGAGAGCAAAAGCCACCGAAAGCCCTGTGAAAGCTTAAAACCCCCAAAACAAATTCTTTCTTTTGCTTTTCCATGGCCAAGTCTATGTGCGTGCAACATGACTTGCGTGGTAAAAAAAGAAAGCTGGAACAGAAATAAACGTGACTACTGAAGTTGTTTAATTGCACTCTGATACACTGCACATTCTCATCATTGAAAGTTTAGGCGCGTGAAAATCGATCACCGAAGTAGAAGGCTGGTGAAACTTGCAACCCAAGCGCACCAAAACAAGCGAGCCCGGAGAAAGGAAACCCGCGGATAACGGGCGCTTCCCACAACCATCAGTGCGCATCGCAGAGGCGCGCGCCGCACAAAAGCGGTGCATGTGAAACGAAGCCCGTCCGAGCGTCCTGCTGCCGCTCGATCGCCGCGGGCCCCGCCGCTCGGTCGCTCGCATGTGAAACAGGCTTTACGCTACCGCATGAACCGAAGTTTGAAATGGCGCAATGAGAGAGCTAAGGATTACACCATTTATAGAGGTTTGAAGCCTAGAATAATACGTTTTTTTATCTAGGCTTTTTCAGTCAGCCAGATTGCTGATTTGTTAGAGCCGATTGTTATCTGCACTCGTTCAATGAATATCGGATATAACGAACTTAACCGATGCTCCTTCGTTGTAACGAGGTTCGTCATATCCCCGTTTTCGCTGCCATCCTGGCTTATTATATGAGCGCAGTAGTCGTACCCCTCGTTGCCACCCGCTACGCATCCTTTTTTTTCCTACTCCAACCCGTATGTCCCCGTAGAGGAGTTACGCGAAAAATGTCACTTTGCAATTTTCACCTCTTTCATGCCCCACCGTGGTGGAACTTCTCAATTCTGGATGTTCTCAGCTTCGCAATTCTTCGCTATACGATCCGTAAACGAATGTGTAATTGAATCGAGGCGACTGTGGCAGCGTCCTGCCGTTCACCACCTCCGCCTTTGAACACTGTACGACGAGAGACCGCGGCTTTAAATCCATCATTCTATACGCTGAACCCCCGAGCTCTGTCTTGCAACACTTTCCTAAAACTTTTGTAGCCCCTCCTCAAGAAGTCTCGCCTCACGGGCCTTGGCGTTCTGCCTTCCCCGAGTCACTGTAAAGCTTACGTAGTTCATGCTAACATGGGCATGGCATTCTCTTTTCTGTAGGCAACGTCGATACGGGGTTAGAAATGATTTCCAACCTAAGTATCTTGTTCACCCACGAGAAAAATAACCGGGTTGTACTGGAAATAATGGGTAGTGGGGATCTGGCTTGGAAGGAGAAGACGACGACGAGATTATTCATAAAAGCTACGTTTCGGTGTTGTCCCGATTGTCATCTCTCGCTGCTCGGCTCTACCATCTGAGGGCTTGGTCACCCAGAACGCCTCGTGACATTTGGTGGAGGTGCTGGGTACTTCCAGACCTGGAACTCCGAAACCGGACGATCCCTCCCGTGCCAACCATGCCTGATGATGCTGGGCACAGCAATATTCCCCAGGCGTCACCTGCAGTCGTCTGTTCAGGTACGCCACGCCAACGAGACCCTCCCATCTTCAGTGGAGCTGAAGATCAAGACGTGGACTATTGGTTGTCATTGTACGACAAAGTCAGCGTCTCTAATAAACGGAATGACGCGGATAAACTCAGCTTCGTCAGCTTCTACCTCTCCGGAGTCGCCAACGTTTGGTTCCACAACCATGAATCAGAGTTTCCCACCTGGACAGCATTCAAAGCTAGACTTCAAGAAGTATTCGGTCGCCCCGCCGTCCGAAAGCTTCGGGCGGAGCAACAGCTGCGCAGTCGTGCTCAACAAAAAGGTGAAAACTTCACCAGCTACATAGAAGATGTAGTTGACATTTGCCTGCGCATTAACCCGTCCATGACCGAAGACGAGATGATAAGGAATATCCTGAAAGGCATAGAGGACGACGCCTTCCAAATGCTCTTGGCGAAAAACCCACAGACGTTCAACGAAGTGATTACTCTATGCCAGAGCTACGAAGAACTGCGCAAACAACGGCTTTCCACACGACGAGCTCTAATACCAGACGGCACGCTTTCGGCTTTAACAAACAGTTCATGTGCTGTTGCTTCCGACTCGTCGTTCCTCGACCAGGTCAAGCAATTTGTTCGGGAAGAAGTCGCGCGCCAGCTGTCTCTTCTGCCAGCCGCCCAAGCGTCTGAATCGCTCCTGACTCCCGAGATCCGTCAGGTCATACACGAACAAGTCGCAGGCATCGTACCACTTGCTCATCAGCCGGCTCCAGTGACAGCTCCGCTTATGTACGCTGCAGCCGCCGCCAAGCCGAGGCCGCCGTCTGCGGCTGTGCAATACGCACCTACGCCCACCTTCTCTTCACCTTTACCCGCGACCGCAAACTATACGCCGACAAGAAACTACGGTCCACCGCCGCAGCCCCTTCACCCGGCTCGGCAATACCTCGCTGAATCTGCGGCCCCTGTTTTCAATCCGTGGCGCACCCAAGACAACCGGCCCATCTGTTTCTCATGCGGATGTGCTGGCCATGTAGCACGATTCTGCCGCCGCCGTGCTTGGTATTCCGACTCTGCACGACCACAAAGCAATAGTCCGGACTACACTTACCGTTCGGCTCCTGCCGGTCCACACTTCGACGCCGCGCCTTCTTCCCGAGGCTACAGTACTCGTCGGTCTCCATCCCCTCGTCGACGTTCTCTGTCTCCCCTCATCCGCCGACCTGAAGCTGTCCACGAGGAAAACTGAACGACGCAGTTCCGGAGGCAAGAACGGCGATATCAGCGAACTGCGCAAGTCCTCATTTATTCCCGACCAATGTAATTGTCGTTTTTGCCGAAGGTATTGCCGTTCATGCGCTTGTCGATACGGGAGCAGCGGTGTCAGTTATTTCTGACCAGCTTCGTCTTAAGCTCAGAAAAGTCACGACGCCGTTTTCTGCGATTTCGCTACGTACAGCAAGCGCCGAGCCGATTGACCCATTGGGAGAGTGCACCGTCCGGGTTTCTATAGACGATGCCCTGTACCACATCGAGTTTGTCGTTCTGCCTCGCTGCTCTCATGCCATGATTTTAGGCTGGAACTTCCTGTCATCTCATGATGCCGTTATCGATTGCGCCCGTGCTGAACTTTCGCTGTCTCCGTTCGGCGGCAACATTTTCGAAGATTCCTCCGGCGCCTCTTGTCGAGTGTTAGTCGCCAGCGACACCGACGTTCCTCCTTTCTCTTCCACCCTTGTACCCGTATGCTGCGCTGCATTTTCGGACTCCACAGTTCTTTTCACACCGTCGAAGCTTGCTACTCACCGTCATCCTTTCTTGCTCCCTTTTGCCCTAACGACGTTATTGACACTGCATAAATAAAAAAAAAAACATGCTAGAAAGCAAGATGATGAGTGTTGGCTGCTTTTCGTTATTAACATATTTTTCTCCACATTCGACAGGGAAACATTAACAGTGACCGTGATTTATCGTATCACGTATTTCATGAAAATAGCGCGCATATCTGATCGTCTTTCTCTGCCAAGCTAGAATTTGTGACAAATGTTTGGGACCCGTTAGTATAGCATCTATCGGTACCATCGAATCAAACATTCGATATTCAACGATACCAAAGCATTCCTCCGCGCACGATCTCAAAGCAGCGCTCGGCACTGGCAGAAACAGTGCAGGCTCCAGTAGGTGCCAGCGCACGCCAGTGAAAATTCCAGCGTCTCCAGCGCTTCCCAGTGAGCGCCAGCGTCACAGCGGCAAAGCCAGTGGCTCTACCAGTGCGACCCAGCTCTTTCCCAGTGCTTTCACCGGAGTCCCAGTGAATTCGAGCGTATACCAGTGTTCCCAGTGCGATCCAGTGCCAAAAAACGTACTGGTATCACACGGGGGGTACTGGAACGGCGCTGGTTTTTGCAATAGGGTTCTTTCCGTTCGACAGGGTGTCAGCGCTCTTTATGTTGTGAACATGTTTTCTTGTCCTGCTACCTTGCACCACACTGAGTGTCTCGGTCATGCTGACGAACTTGACCAAAGCTTTGTTTATACTGTGCCTGACAACCCGGCTTCAGGCACGGGCGCGAGCCCTACTCGGTACCGCAGCCGCTATGGAGGGTAACGTGGCCTTCGTAGACGCAGCGCAATACGGCCATACGGACCACTTTGTCTCGGTAGTCACAACACTCAAGGGCGAACACTTGTCGTCTATGACTTTATTAAATTCAAACGCTGATCGCGCCGAGCAGGTCGCTGTGGCACTAGCTCTCGCTACCACCGACCGCACCGCCATTTACACAGATTCGCGCGTAGCCGCACGGGCTTTCATGACGGGCTCGGTTTGTCGGGAAGCAGCGCGCGTTCTCTCTGCTGCCAATTGGTCAGACAAAAAGCACATCATCTGGTTCCCGGCACACGTTGGCCGACACGTACACGGAACCATCCTCAATGCCAACGAATTGGCTCACTCCCGGGCGCGAGGTCTCACATTCCACGTCGGGGAGAACCAATCGGAGGCTGAGGACGTTACTTGGTACTTCAGAGATCCGTTGTTAACATTTAATGAAATCTGCAAACATTACCAGTTGGAGAGGCGGAGGTACCCACTCCCGCACCCACACTTAAACAGGGCTCAATCAATCACTCTACGTTTGTTACAGACGGAGGCGTATGCATCGCCTTTAAAATGTTCCAAGTACATGGATGGCATAGAGCCGGGGTGCCCGCGCTGTGGCCACCCCAAATGCACCTTACAACACATGCTGTGGCAATGCCCTGCGTTGCGCGGGAGCAGCGAGTCTCCCTCTACGGAGGCGGACTGGAGCCATCTGCTCACTAGCCAAGACAAAGGAGACCAGCTTAGGGCCATCCAGAGGGCCCGCGACATGGCCGTGGAGTTTAACCTCCCCGTCCCGTCGTGGGAGTGGCCCACCGGTGTCACCCCCTAAAGGGGGTCGAGCGCCGCCTCCGGATAATAATAAAGTTCTTTGCCTGCCTGCCTGTCTGTCGAGGTTGACGCCGTCGGCGTTGACGCTACTCCTGCGGAGCCGTCTCGTGAAGTCACGTTTTCTCGGTGCATTGACCCCAACCTCACTACGAGTCAGCACGCCCAGATTGTGGCCCTCCTTAACCGCTTTCGGACATCATTCGACCTACAACAAGCTCGTTTAGGCCGCACTTCCACAGTTGTCCACCACATCGACACCGGAGACCATGCGCCCTTGCGCCAACGGCCGTATCGTGTGTCCGCAACGGAGCGCCGCGTCATCGACGAGCACGTAGGCGACATGCTCAAACGCGGCGTCATACAACCTTCGAACAGTCCCTGGGCCTCTCCTGTAGTGCTGGTCAGGAAGAAGGATGGCACCATTCGGTTTTGTGTAGACTACCGTCGACTCAACAAGATAACCCGTAAGGATGTTTATCCTCTACCACGTATTGACGACGCGCTAGACTGCCTCCAAGGCTCCGAATTCTTCTCGTCCATCGACTTACGGTCCGGATACTGGCAGGTCCCGGTGGCTGAGACAGACCGCCCGAAGACTGCGTTCGTCACCCCCGACGGTCTATATGAGTTTACCGTCATGCCCTTCGGTCTGTGCAATGCGCCTGCAACGTTTGAAAGAATGATGGATAACATGCTACGCGGACTCAAGTGGCAGGTCTGCCTTTGTTATCTCGACGACATTGTCATATTTTCACCGGACTTTCAATCCCATCTACTTCGACTTGAACGCGTCCTGACATGCATCGCCAACGCGGGCCTCCAGCTCGATTTGAAGAAGTGTCGCTTTGCAGCTCGGCAGCTAGTCATTCTCGGCCATGTCGTGTCAAAAGATGGGGTGCTCCCTGATCCGTCCAAACTTCAAGCTGTCGCTGAGTTCCCACGGCCAAAGACCTTGAAGGAACTTCGCAGCTTCATCGGGTTAAGCTCGTACTTTCGCCGCTTCATCCGCAACTTAGCGACCATCATAGACCCTTTGACAAAGCTTCTTCGTGCGGACCACAACCTTTCAACCTGGTCACCAAGTTGCGAAGCCGCGTTTACAACGCTGCGTCATCTCCTGACCTCTCCTCCGATCCTACGGCATTTCGACCACAGCGCTCCGACAGAAGTTCACACGGACGCCAGCGGAGTCGGCCTTGGCGCCGTTCTTGCCCAACGAAAGGCTGGCTTCGATGAGTATGTCGTTGCTTTCGCCAGTCGCGCTCTCACGAAGGCTGAATCCAACTATTCTGTAACAGAAAAAGAATGCTTGGCTATAATTTGGGCCATAACTAAATTCCGACCTTATCTCTACGGCCGCCCATTTGACGTGATAACCGACCACCATTCCCTGTGCTGGCTTTCTTCTTTAAAGGAACCTTCCGGTCGTCTAGCTCGATGGGCGCTTCGACTCCAAGAGTACAACATTCGAGTACTCTACCGTTCCGGCCGAAAACACTCCGACGCAGATGCCTTGTCTCGCTCTCCTCTGCATAGCGAGACTAATTCACCTAACGTGCCGTTATCGGCGTCGTCCATATCTGCAACGAATATGCCTTTGGAGCAGAAGAAGGACCCATGGATTGTTTCTCTACTAAACTTCCTGCAACACCAATCGGCACCCCCCGTCAGCCGTGCATTACGTCGCCAAGCACACCACTTTTCCGTTCGCGATGGGCTGTTATACCGCCGTAACTACCTCCAGGACGGTCGCAAATGGTTACTTGTGGTCCCTCGGCATCTCCGTTCGGATCTCTGTGCGGCGTTTCACGATGATCCACAGTGCGCGCATGCAGGGGTACTCAAAACTTACACACGCCTCCGCCTTCGTTATTATTGGCGCGGGATGTACAGATTCGTCCGTCATTATGTACTCTCATGCCTCGCGTGCCAACGCCGCAAGGATCCTCCTCGTCGTCCAGCTGCCCCGCTGCAACCTCTGCCTTGCCCAGGACGTGCATTTGACCGCGTAGGCATCGATCTCTATGGCCCTCTACCAAGCACTTCAGACGGCAACCGCTGGGTTATCGTGGCCATCGACCGTCTTACGCGTTATGCGGAAACTTCACCTTTGCCCAGCGCCTCTGCGCGTGATGTTGCCTCGTTTCTTCTGCGCCACATCATACTTCGCCATGGAGCCCCAAGAGAATTACTCAGTGATAGAGGGCGTGTATTTCTATCCGACGTCATAGAAGCTCTTCTCAAAGAATGCCGTATCATTCACCGTACAACAACTGCGTATCACCCGCAGACTAATGGGATGGCTGAGCGCTTCAATCGCACTCTTGGTGACATGATGGCCATGTACGTCGCATCTGACCATAGCAATTGGGACCATGTTCTTCCATTTGTCACACATGCTTATAATACCGCCACGCAGGCCACCACAGGATTTTCCCCCTTCTTCCTACTTTATGGGCACGAACCATCCTCCACCATGGATACAATTCTTCCGTATCGCCCTGATGCCTCGGAATCTACCACCCTGTCCCAGGTTGCTGCACACGCAGAAGAGTGCCGAAAGCTCTCCCGTATGTTGACGTCAGAGGACCAGCAGCGCCAGAGCACCACCGTGATGCCGCCGTCGCGCCTGCATCCTATTCTCCTGGCTCGCTTGTGTGGCTTTGGGTGCCTGCCTCGACCCCTGGGTTGTCCCCGAAACTCATGTCAAACTACCAGAGTCCCTACCGTGTAGTGAACCAAACATCTCCCGTGAACTATATCGTGGAGCCTCTTGAACCACCTTCGGATAAGCGTCGTCGCAACCGCGAAATTGTGCATGTAGAACGTTTAAAGCGTTACTATGATCCCCCTGTGCTATCGTACCCCTAGGTCGCCGGGACGGCTTCTTTTCCCCGGGGGAGATAACTGTACAGGAAATAAGGGGTAGTGGGGATCTGGCTTGGAAGGAGAAGACGACGACGAGATTATTCATAAAAGCTACGTTTCGGTGTTGTCCCGATTGTCATCTCTCGCTGCTCGGCTCTACCATCTGAGGGCTTGGTCACCCAGAACGCCTCGTGACAGGGTATTTGTAAAAGCTGAAGCGACAAGGCGTTACTCAGCGTATTTTTATCGGCTGACGTAACATCACACTATGAGCATTTATTTTCGTAAGGTTCTCTCTCCATTTCGCTGCCAGTGCACGTTATTTCGCAATGCCAATGCACATTAAAAATCCCCGGGCGGTCGAAATTATCCGCAGCCCTCTTCTGCAGCGTCTCTCATATAGGCAGTGTCGCTTTGCGGCGTTAAATACCACAAACCAAAGATATCCTGAGCAGTTTGCACAAATGCATGCAAATAACACGCTTTGGGGCAGTGAAAAGAGAAGGGGCTCACTTGCCGTAATCTGAAAACAGCACAACACGCAGCAGTAAGCGAAGCGCGCTTTCCTGCAACGCCATGACGGCGCGATCAGCCTTTGCAGGCATGCAGATAGTTAGGTGTGCTTCACATCAAAGCAAGCACGCCTATCCAGCGCTTCAGGAGAAATCTCGCCACCCCTGTGCGCCTGCGCCACTAAGCTTAGATGCGCGGCCGCACTGCGAACGCTGGCGCTCGGCGTACCGTGGCCATAGAGTTACTGTATATGCTACCTTTAGGTAGCAGAGTTGCGCATGCGTCCGGCCAGCAACCACAGGTATGCGGCGAAGCGCACTCTGTTTTTGCAGGCGACATGCTTAAGCGTTTCTCCGGTCAACGTGCCTGGCGTGTCACCGACCGGCCATGGACTACAGGAAAGAAGAAACACCTCTGTACTGTGGCACGGGAGTACAAAGGCTTCATTTCGGCAGCGCATTTTCGGGGGGTCACGCCTGCTTACCACAGCCCAAAGGGGATTATTGCGGCGGCAGGGAGCCTTCTGTGAAAAGGTAATCCAGTTCGCTGCAGCGGCGGCGGGGAGGAGGAGCAGCAGGCATAAACGTTTATTGTTCGAAACGGCATTGCGGTGCTAGTCCCACTTCTACCCCAGGAGGGGAGGACAATAATTGGCCTGAGCATCAGTCAGCTTCTCCGCAACGCACGGTTGCTAGCGGCGTTTGGAAAACAGACGCGCAATCTAAAGGTAGCATATACGGTAACTCTACGCGACCACGCTGCGCCGTGTTCGTATCTCAGAGCGGACGACACCGTGCATTACCGAAAACCGTTCGTGTAATCTGCAAGGTTAATCATCACGAAAGACGAAGACACAAAACTACCAGTGCTGAACTACCACGGTAATTCAGCACTACATGGTCCTGGGTGTGAGTGTTTTCTTGTGCTTTCGTGCTGATTAACTTTGCATATGTCGCCCCAACTTGCCCAAACGAAAGCACTCCTAAACCAACTTTCGTGTAAGATTTGAGGAACACTGCGTGTGCCTACCATGTGTCTTCCATGCTTTTTTTTCTGTTCTCTTATACATTATTTGCAATGGAGAGGTTGAGGTCTTTTATGGCGGTTTAGCGCGCAAACTAAACAATTTCGAACTGTTTTTCCTGGCCCTGCTCCGGAAAGGCACCTATGGGCTAGCTTCGCGCACTTATACAGCGACGCTCTATGTGACTCGGTGGGCGGAGTTGTTCGTATTCGAAGACAGGATCCGGTTGCTTAAGCTGCCGCGGCAGCTGCGAAGTGGGGGAGAAGGATTGCTGTTGCGCTCGTCACCCCCTTCTTCCCGCTCTATGGATGCGCACGGCAGATCGAGTGGCCGTGCTCTCACTGCGCCGCACGCATGTGTGTAATTATGCGTTACGCGATAAATATCATCCTGCTCACATTGGGAACTGCAGGGGTGCAATCGCGGAACGGTGCTATTTCCGATTCCAATGCCATATTCTATGCTATTCTTATCATCCACCACTCGCGGCTGGCTGATCGCGTTGATAACGCGGACGGACCGTCGTTCTGACCAATGGCCAAGCGCGAAAAGCAAGAAAAGCATTGGAATAAAAAATAAAACCGTTCCGCGATAGCACCCCAGGTGGACTTTCTGTCTTGTCGGACGACGGGTAATTGTGAAGTGGGAGAGAAGGATTGCGCTTGTCAGCAAGATACCGGTGCTGTGGCTTTCAGAGGCATGATCTGATACATTTGAGGAAGTCAAAGGATACCCCGGAATGGCTTGTGAAAAGCAGTGGGGATAATAGCGCCGGAGGAGTAGCTATTTACGTAATGGGTGACACATCCCTTCAAGCATAGTAGATTGCGGGGATGTAAAGTAGTATTGAAAAACCTCTGTGCGGACGTAGCTCATTGATCACAAAGCAGTTATCAATGTCTTTTCAAAATTTTCGCAAAGTGAATTTACTTCTCTTTTGGATAAAGGGGGTTCATCCACCTTGACAGCGTGGAATGGCTTCGCTTTTCTTTCAAGGCAGCACTCGCCCGCTGCGAGCGAGGCCCATCAAGTCACTGGTTTACAAATAAATGGCTTGGCGGTGTCATTTTCAGTGAAAGCAGCGAATATTGTATGCCTCATGTTTTTATGGTGACATTCCCACGAGTAATTATATACACAGGGCTATTGCCTTCCTTACGCTTATTCAAAATAAAGTAGACCGCGATCGCTCACCAATCAGAAGCGTTGTTCATCGTGGGACTACTTTTCAACGCCTTTCAGGCTAAAGTTCACAGGTAAAGCCTGGGTTGAAACCAATGCACTAACAGTAGCGATTGACTGTAAGACTTAGCTCAGTTCACGCTCCTAAACATTGTGTTTAGGCCTCCAAATTCATAGCGCACAAAACATTTCAATTGCCGATGTCTATATATACACGCGCACACACAAACACACGCAAGAACATACATAAAGTATGGTTGAACGCCCCCTCCCCCTTTTGAAAAAAAATTTCTAGCTACGCTACTGGTACAGGCCCATGCGCTGTTCTTTCTATCATACGTTCATAAGTTTTTCTACGGTTCATGTACTATAGCTTAATATACCGGGTGTCCCAGCTATCTTTAGCCAAGGGTTAAAAAATACAATAATAGAGGCAGGCGAGGGAAATCAGTTGCAAATTGCTCACAGTCTCCTTGCGCACTAAGACAACTTTTTTGTTTTGTAATTAAGTAATTTTTAATTAGGATTATTTAACTAAATTGCTAAATATTGAAATTAGGCAAGAAATGCGACTTGCAAATTTCGAAAGCGTCTTCAGAAGCCCCCATTGCATTATTTGCGATAAAGAAAGTCTCACGTATACCATTTTTTCCAAGCTGCAAAGAAAGCTCGCGAAATACAAAAAGAACCACGTGACTAGCGCATTCGCACACAGCGAACGTGCTGCTCTCAGCCGTGGTTTGAGCGAACGAAATCAGCTGCGGCCGCGACTCGCCGGCTGCGTTGCAGCGGTAGGCCGATAAGTTAACGGTGGTTTCTTGGCCCGCGTTCGCTACAACTTGCACCGTCAAGCGCGCGAACTGGCTGGCAATAATCCTAATCTTAACTCACTGGCAATAATCCAACTCGCAGTAATCCTAATTAACAAATTAATTAATTACAAAACAAACAATTGTATGTAGTGCGCAAGTGGCTGTCAGCAATTTGCAACTGATTTCACTCGCCTGCCTCTAATATTGCATTTTTAAGCCTTGGCTAAAGATAGCTGGGGCACCCGGTATACTGATGGGCTAGTTTGTGAGCCACGGTATTGATGAAGCAGCGCACAAAAAAAAGAAAAAGACACAATCACGTACACATAAAGAAGGCACAACCAGCGCTTGTGGTTCTGTCTTCTTTATGTGTGTGAACGCGTTTTTTATGCGCCGCTTCATCAATTACAGCTACGTCGCTTTAGCTTCCATCTCGTGATGAGCGTTGCTCCCCTAATTTGTTTACAATATACAGCGTCACACACAAAAAAAAGTCACATGGTTCCTTATGCATCTGCCTATAAGACCACTCGAAGGCGAAAGCCATCTTTTTCTTCTCAGTGGCTTGTATCGGTCCCCTTCCCCCTACCTCTCCCCCCCCCCCCCCTTGCGGAAGTGACTTATCGATGAAGGCGAAGCCCTAGAGGCACGTAATGTCAGTGCACGTAAAATGACACCAGATGTTCTAAATTTCCGAAGCCCGCCACTACGGCGTGCCTCATAATCATATATCGCGGTCTTGGCACGTAAAACCGCACAGGTTGTTATCAAACCACCGACTTTCTTCTTTCGCGTCGGAAAGTTGATTCCTTCGGCGTAATTTATGTCCATTCTGTTAGTTTGAGCCCCTAAAAATTCGGCACTGTTCACGTTTTTAAAACCTACCTGTTTCATCACATCTGTCACCATTGTGCACACGCAAGTATGCTTACATCGTGGGCGTATATACCAGACAGAGAGACGACGATTCGTAGCGCGCGGATGGAGACTGAAGGGTCGCTCGGGGCGCTGGCGGCGCGCTGGCGATATTTACTGTATGTGCTACCTTTATGTAGCAGAGTTGCGCGTCTCTGTTCCAAACCCGCTAGCAACCTTGCATTGCGGTGAAGCTGACGCTCGGGCCAATTTTTGTATTTCTCGACACCGCTACTGCAGCGAACTGGACTGACACTTGTCATCGACAGTCTAGTTGATCACACGTCTTCGACACGCCAAACATGTCAGTCAACGACACGGTAGACATGTCGCCTGCAAAAATGGAATGCGGTTTTGCCGCATAGCTGTGGTTGCTAGCCAGACCTATGCGCAACTCTACAACCTACAGGTAGCATGTACCGTAACTCTAGCTGGCGCAGTGCATTGCTGCGCCACCTGTAGGTGCTGCGTGTTTTCCATAGCAAGTAAGGCATGGAGGAAGGAATACTAAGGCGAGGCCCTGACGTCACATTCATGAAGCCTCCACATCGCAAACACCCGCGTCGCCTCCTAGCGAAGGAGCAGCTAAACATTTCGCGATTTCCGTCGCGTCGTTTGCAAGCGCATGCGCGCATCGAGCGAGTCCCGAAACTTGCAGCCCTTTTTTTTTTCGCCGTACAAACGGTACAAACGGCGCAGTCGATTCACGCATGCTGCTCCTTCTGTGTCTTCTTTAGGAAAGCTACGCAATGCCCAGCTGTTGCGTATACCCGGTGCAAATCGCGTGCACTTCAGTCAGTACCGGGTGTCACTTTTCATGTGTACGTATACGTTCGCTTCTTTGCTGATCACTAATGCATGGTATTTGCATGCGAAGCTCTCGGATGTGCGCTCTGTTGCTTCTTACTCATTGTGTCAACTCAAAACACACGTGAACTTTTGTTTTGGCGTCTGACGCGCCGTATATAACATGCGCCGAAGGGATCGTACGTTTTTAGAGGCTGTGTCTTTCAACGAAAGGGCAATAAAATTTTGATGTTGCTATCGGACTACGTGATGTATGTATTGTGCGATGTGCGCTTGCTTCATGCTTGTAATTGTTTGCGCACTGCAATTACAAATTTTACGTGCACGATCGCGGTGTCCTCTTTTCGGTACAGCGGTGTCCTCTTTTCGACGTGAAGTTTATAGGTTGGCGTTACGCCGAACCGCTAATCGGGCAATAGATCAGGAAATCGGGCTCCGAGAAAGGAAAAGTGAGGCCTATCGCCCAGCAGAACGCGTAAGTCACTGCTAGGTGAGTTCTAATGCGATGATGCAGGGGCTGAATGTTTCTGATAACGACACGTACCGGTACTTTCTGTACTGTTGCACAAAAACGCTCCGCGAAGAATTTCAGCACGCAGCGCTCGGGCCTGCCACGCGCGAACAGCCTGGTAAACGTCTGCTTGCAATATTTTACTGCGTGCGAACCGCACAATACACGCCAAGTTTACGCCGGGGCTACAAATCTGCGCAGAAGCGAACCATTCGGAGAGCACGCCGCGGGGCGTCTGCTGTTTTGTTTGCCCCATACCGGTTTGTTTGCCCCATAAATCTGACGTCACTTCCGCCACACTTCTCGCAATGCATTGGGATACGATAGGGCCTCTCCTTAGTTTTCCTTCCTCCATGAGGTCAGGGTTCGCACTGCTAAGCGCGAGGAAATGGGTTCGATATCGGGCCACAACGGCCGCATGGGGCGAAATGCAAGAACACCCACCTATAGATTTAGGCGCAAGTTAATGAACACCAGAGGGTCGAAATTAGTCCCCCACTATACGGCATGCCATATCGCGGCCTTTGCACGTAACTCCCCAGGACTCAATTCATATTGCCAGGCTAGTTGGTTTTCCATGGCTTGTAAAACAGCGCCAAAGTACACAATTGACAAGCAAGTAGATGTTAAGCGCAATTCTAGGGTTTTCCTTGAAAAAATTCATTCTGAAACATACCGGATAGATAACGACCAGCTATAGCACTAGGGCTTTTTTTGCCGAATGCCTAAGCCTGAGTACACTGGCGTTTTTGCAGCCGCCATTGCCGTGTTAAAGAACCGAGCGAGCACCCTCGTGCTTAGCAGCGCAGCGCACAGCGGATGCTTAAAATAAACCAAGCCGATGTCAGTGAATATAGCTGCGGTCTTTCCTGTCCCCATAATTTTGATTGTCTGCTTCATACCGCCAGCGTATATCTACCAACTGGGCCAGCAACAAGCGATGAGCTTATCCCGACAACACCTGCGCCGTTACTCAATCTCCTCTCCACTAATGCCGGTCGCATGCTCATCGCCAGGCTTTCGCCACGAATGGCAATATCGAAAATGTTTCCGTTTTCTTTGAAAATTCCCTAGCTTTATCGCAGTCCTCTTTTTAACACGACTGTGCATTCCCAGCTGTTTTGAAACAGTGCCCTATTGCACAGGCAATTACCAATTAGTGCGCGAAGCGAAAAAGGCTGGTAAATAACTCCACCTGCTCTTATTGTAGTTCGCACCTTGGATTTCGGAGCGACGAACATGGCGCACAGCGAAGCGTTGGACGATACGCGCGTAAAGCAAGGTGAGAATGCACTTCACAATGTTCGTGCGAGCCTCGTTTAAGCGCAAGGTGAATTAAATCCTTCAGTCAATGGATAGATGGTTGGCTGGTCTCAGAGAGCGAGTTATAATGATATAGGGACGTGGTCAATGCCGAACAAATGCGTACTTGTAATGTATCTTCTGTGTTCTTTCCATGTTTTCCATATATATATATATATATATATATATATATATATATATATATATATATATATATATATAGTCGCCATAAATATACTTTGTTAATCGGTTTACACCAGAGCTATACGCACTATTTCTGTGGAGGCACTTTCGCTTTCTCTTTGTTTTCTCTACGGAATTTCACTGATAAACACTAAACAACATCCCATTATTCTCGCTGCAAGGAATAGTCGCCACCAAGTGCATCATTTGCTATGAAAGCGATAGCCTTTCTTCTGTACCTTCCTACGCGGCGTTTGTGGCGCGTATGCGCAATCGGCTTCTCTCCGAGTGAAGCAAAATAGTGAACTGGATGGATCGTGGAGACAGTCGTACGAGAACTGGGCCAGCCTACAGACGGTTGTAATCGAAACAGGACCGATTTAGGAGACGATATAATCATTGGTCAAATGGGTCGCGTGTTGGGGGTCACATGATGGAATCACACGTCACCATCTTCCCATATGTACAGAGCGCTTCCCCTTGCTTCATCCATTCGGGTGTTTGTATAAAGCGCTTGTCGTCTAAATTCCAGCTGAATTTAATGAAGCCTACACCATCCTTATTAATCATTGTTGACGGCTTGCACAAGAAATAGTTTTAAACACCATTAAAATGCAGAAGCGCGAATTGCTTCCTCCACATCGTTTGTAGATTTCTTTCGCTCTAATCGGCACGACTCGAATAAAGGCATTTCCTGTCAACCACAGCTGGCTCACCGCCGCGCCCTCAGCCATGTTTCAAGCCGCCTCACCATTACTCTAATGCTCATTTCAAAGAAAGACGATGCGCGAAAAGGACACCGCACAGCGGAGAGAGACGACACACACACAAACTTGCAACCGTTTATTCGCAGCGAAAGGCAGTGAATATAGGACCAGAGAAAAGCCACATAGGAGGGACCCGCACGTGCGTACATATGGAGGCAAAAAGAAAGGGATGGTACTAAATACACTTGTCTGATATATTAAATCGTTTTTATAAATAAAAACTGAGGGGGCGCTTACTCCCGCTTCTTTCGATAAGCAGTGGCTCGATCAATTCCCGTGGTCCTTGCTACGGTTGTATCTTTGAAACTATGCACCAACTATAGCCTCCCAGCACGTACTACGAATACCCATGCAGGAGCCCCAGAGAGGGGACAGGAATGAAATGAATGCTCTCTTTCTACGCTAACGTTCCAATGCATCTCTTCGATTTCGAAAAGGATTTTTATAATTATACCCCTCAGTAGCCTATAGTCTTCCAAAAATAGTGGTATTTACAAATTTCTGGGCAGTAAATGCTTTTCACAACGTTCACTACCAATGTAGTAACTGTAGGTAGTAACTACCAAGGTAGTAGTTACTTTGCTACCATGACAGCAAAATGAAATGGTACGCTGCATTAAGGCAATACGGCCGCTTCAGGGACCGAAGCGGTTTTCGTGTTGTCAGTTCTGTGAACGCGAAGTAAGCGTTGAGACGACAGCAAGTATACGAGCCATCGCCTTATGCCTGTTGAGATAGCGCGCGCGCGCCATAGACTGCGCTCTTCGAGCGACGCAGCACTCCTCTCCTGGCGCCCCTTCATGCTCCTTACGAAAGAAAGGCGTTTCCTCTCTGCTTGATGAGCAATCGACGGCAGGCATCGCACGCGCGTAATGTTATCGCATGCGCCCTCTCTGCAATGAAGACGGCGGTGGTCGTCCTCTCGTCCACTTTATTGGGTATTTTTTGTACAGTCGAGCGCGATATGAAGGTTATCGCGCGAGCGTCGACCGGCCTAGCGTCTCAGGGGTGTAGGGGCATGTTTCGGAACAGTGAAAATCCCGAAGGTCGCGGGATCGAATCCCGGCCGCGGCGGCTGCATTTTAGATGGAGGCGAAAATGTCTGAGGCCGGAGTACTTAGCTTTAGGTGCACGTTAAAGAACCCCAGGTGATCCAAATTTCCGGAGCCCTCCACTACAGCGCCTCTCATAATCATATCATGGTTGTGGGACGTTAAACCCCAGATATTATTAGTGTTATTTACAATCGCCCCTACGACGAACTGTGCACCCTTTATCCCTATTTTAAGCTTTCCATTCGTTGTGATCAAATGTATTCTTTGACGACGACCCGACGGCTGGCCACTTTGGTTTTCATAAAACCTTCGATCGCATCAAGACTCTCTGCTTCTGGCCTGGCCTTTCCACAAGTGTTTCCAAGTACGTCGAGTCCTGTTCGTCATGCCAGCACCGAAAACGTTGGACATCGCTTCCCGCCGGCCCTTTACAACCCCTACCGCAGGGGCGTAGCCAGAAATTTTTTTCGGGGGGGGGGGGGGGTTCAACCATACTTTATATATGTTCCTGCGTGCGTTTGTACGTGTGCGTGTTGTACGCAAGCAAAACGGAAAAATTTCGGTGGGGGGGGGGGGGGTTGAACCCCCCCCCCTGGCTACGCCCCTGCCCTACCGTGCCCATCCGCTCCCTTCGAGTTCGTGGGCATAGACTTATACGAACCTCTTCCGCTTACACCCGCCGGTCCCCGCTGGGTCGTTACTGCCGTAGACCACTTAACTCGCTACGCTGAGACGCCAGCTCTTTCTTCTGGTGATGCCTCCGAAGTCGCCGACTTTGTCCTGCGTGCCATTATCTTGCGCCACGGCGCACCTCGAGTTCTCCTTAGTGACCGCGGCAAGACGTTTCTTTCTCATGTCCTCGCTGAAGTCCTACAGAACTCTGATTCTATCCATAAAACCACATCGGCATATCACCTACAGACAGATGGTCTCATCGAGCGTTTTCACCGAACTTTGTCAAACGTGATGTGTATGTATGTTCAGCCCAATCACAAGAACTGGGACACAATACTACCGCTCGTCACGTTTGCCTACAATACTGCCATACAACGCACTACAAGTTACAGCCCATTTTTCCTCTTGTATCGCCGTTAACAGTCTTTTGTACTGGACACCAGCTTCTTGTCCGCGCCCTCTGTCCCATCTGCGTCCCTTCCAGAGGAGTTCGCTGCCCGCGTCGCCCGCTGCCGTGAAATTGCCCGCGCCAACACCTCTATCATTCAGGCCAAGAGGAAAGTTCGTTGTGATAAGACACGTAGAGTTGTGTCATTCCACCCAGGCGACGAAGTGCTCCTCTGGACACCTGTTCGCGCACCGGGACTCTGTGAAAAATTCGTTCACAGATACCTGGGCCCTTACACCGTGCTTGAACGAACGTCTTCCGTGAATTCTCGCGTCGCTCCTGTTAGTTCGGCTTCGGACCGCCGCCGTCGCGGTACCGAGATCGCCCGTGTGTCTCGCCTGAAGCCCTATATCCGGCGTTCGTACCCTTACTAAATGGACGTCTTGCTGACCGCTTTCGTGAAGGGGGAAAATAGTGTGAGCGCTGACTGTGTCGGTCATCATCTTCACTTGTGCATACAAATCATCGTAATCATCATGATCGCGTTCGCTCGCCGGTGTTTTTTTTTGTTTTCTTTTGTGCACGCGCATTTGCTGTAAATACAACAATCGTTTCATCGTACCTGGCGTCGTCTCACAATATATATATATATATATATATGTATATATAAGCCTCAGTAAAATCATCGCGACACATTCCTGTAGCAGAAATACATGGCTTCCAACAGCCTTGTTGCACATATATGATAGGCAGAAAGCACATTTTCCACCACCAGGTAAAGCGCTAACACTACGTTTCCTGTTGTCAAAAATGCTGCGCAACTATAGATGTAGTATGCCCGCATAAGTGTGCCAATGGGGACTGAAATTACCTTGCGCCAAACGTTAATGAACGACACGTGAGCTGGAGAAAGATTATTGTTGAGGAAAAGATAATCACCAAAACCGTTGCATCACACTCGAATTTATTGCACACTTATCACCCATCGTTCACGGCTGACTGCTCCCGTTGAAAACACCGGGCCGAGTGCCACTCTAATCAATGACAAAGCATGAAACGGAATTTCATTGGAATTGAATAAGAGCAGACGTCAGTTCCTAATGCTTGCACTATTTTCTAGACATGCATACTGCGGCAATATACCATGTGTAAATAATAACCATGCGTAAGGACTGAGCCTGCAAAATTGAAACCTCTAAACTGAAATTGCCAAATTAAGACAAAAGTTCCATATTTTCATCTTTCGAGGGGGGCGAGGGGAGTGTCAATTTATACGACGTCGACCTCCTTTCCCCTCCACACACGAGAAAACTACGCCTCTATATGGAATCGTTACATTATCCGTGTCCGCAATTTTCTTTGAGTACAGTATGAGGTACTAGCGGAGGCAATCGTAATATTTCAAATCTTGCTTTCTTTTTAAACAGATAGAAACACCAGAAAGAAGCCAACCCTGCAGATCGTGAGGGGCACACCGTTCGCCATGCATCTCCTGCGGGAGTGCATCGAGTCGGCCATGGACTACAGCCATAAAGAAGGTGACCTGTTCATCGTCACCTACTTGAAGTGCGGCACCACGTGGATGCAGCATATTGTGTACCTCATTCAAAGCGGCGGCGTACCACCGGTAAACGCCGCCCAGTTCCATGGCGCTTCGCCTTACTTCGAAGCCTGCGGCTCCCAGTGCACTGGATGGGCCAGCAGACCTGGCGCCTTCAAGAGTCACCTGCCACCGCACCAAACGGGCTACTCCCCGGAGGCGCGCTACGTCGTCGTGATCAGAAACCCTTTCGACGTCGTGGTGTCGTTGCACTACTTTTGGCGCATGATATCGTCGTACGAGTACGATGGAGACTTGGACGACTCCTTTGAGAACTTCATGACCGGCAGCATTAACAGCCCCGATTACTTCGACTTCTACAGAGGATGGTGCCAGCGCGTCGCTGATCCCAACGTGCTGTTTCTCGTTTACGAGGACATGAGGAAGGACTCCGAGGCAGCCGTAATGAAGGTCGCGACGTTTCTCGGCCGTGGCGAGCGCATGTTGGCCAACGATGGCAAGGTTCTCAAGGACGTGCTTAAGTACAGCAGTTTCGAGGAGATGAAAAAGTACACGAACAAGATGATCGATGAATTTTACGAAGGGGAGTTCCCCTTTCGAGGAGAGGAGTACAAAGGTCTTCGCTACCTGCACCAAATCATTCGCCGTGGTGGCGGGTCTGATGGTGCCGACGACTCGCGAAGTTCGCCGGACAAAGTTGTCTACGTGCGCGAGGGAGTCGTCGGCAGCTGGAAAAAATATTTATCGCCAGAACAAAGGAGACGTTTGATGGAAAAGTTGCAGAGAGAGACCCGCGACACTGTTATGGCCAACTTATGGCCAGAATTGAATACTGCAGCCTGAAGAGCGCTCACAAAATGTGAAGGTTCTCTTTTTAGTGTCAGTGCTATAACTCCTGCCAAACGTCCTGCGACATGCTTTATATAATGCGGTGATGTTTACTTTTTGCCGCAGTTACACTTAGTGATAGTTGTTTCTAAAGAAAAAAGAAGAAGCAGAGAACACCAGGCTGGTGCACGTTGCAGAAAGAAAGTAACCGAGCACGATCATTTCACACGTGGTTCAAAGTTGCAACTGATTATAGAGCGATCAATTACTGCCTCAACTATACTGGCACAACGAAGTAGTTGAGCAATTACTAAAATGGAAGCGATCCTTCTGGGGTGCTTTCCTCGCATTTTCGCTAACATTTCATATAATAAATGGAATGGCCCATGCCTGTCTTTCTTTTTCTTAGTGCATGTATTTCAGCTCTTCAGATGGTTATGTTCTCTAATAATTGCATCTTCGGTAACCTTCCCTGATACTCCCGTGAGTGTAACAGCGACTGCTCCGAAAGCTCGCTCAGCGTGCGCGCTGGAAGAAAGTGCGCTGTTGTAGCGCACGAATACCTTGTGTAAATGGTATAGCGGTTATATATGATGCAATGCTTACGTCTTTCTCCTCTATGAAAGGCAACGCTTTTAAGGCGAAAGCCTTAAATGTCTCATTAAACGCGAACATTGACCGGCGTCCCGCGTCGGCGTCTCCGGTCGGCGTGCACAAGAGTGATGCAAAAAATCATCAGCACGTGATGACGTCCCCATACGAAATCGCCATGACGTCACAGATCGCCAAAATTTTTGAGGTCATTATGACGTCACACGATAATAATAATAATAACAACAACAACAATAATAATAATAATAATAATAATAACAACAACAACAACAATAATAATAATAATAATAATAATAATAATAATAATAATAATAATAATAATAATAATAATAATTGTTGTGGTTTAACGTCCCAAAACCACGATATGATTATGAGAGATGCCGTAGTTGAGGGCTCCGGAAATTTAGACCACCGGGGGTTCTTTAATGTGCCCCTAAATCTATGTATACACGGCCCTCAGTGGCGTAGCTTGGGGGGGGGGGGGCACACGGGGGCATTGCCCCCCCTCCCCCGAATTTTTTTTTCGCTATGGCATACAGAGCTCAAAATGACATTTGACCACATCTGCCTACCCGGCCCCCACTTCAAATCAAGGCGATGCCCCTCCCCCTCCCCCCCCCCGAAAAAAATTTCTGCCTACGCCCCTGCTGGGCCTCTAGCATTTTCGCCTGTATCGAAAATGCGGCCGCCACGGCCGGGGTAGGCGCCACACGATGAAGTCATCACATGCATCACATGCATCACATGACATCGGTCAATGGTGGGCCCATCACGGAGGCAGTGCAAAACCAGGTGAGGTGCCTCCGATCCTGGAGGCAATGAGAAACCACATGAGGTGCAGAAAGCTTTCGGAGGGTGGCGGCACAGGATCAATACGTCGGCTGACAAGAAAGGGAAGATGGTTTTCGCCTTCCACTCGTTTTAGCTGAACGCATAAGGGACCCTGTGAGTTTTTGTTGCCTTGGCTAAGGAAATGTGCTCCCGATAGTATCGGTCAAAAATTAGGTATTACCAATTCTTGGCATCAATACATGAACTAGCCAGTCATTATATGCTATATATGTTCTTCTAACAGAAAGCAGGCATGTAGAAATAAAGTGAAAGAACTACTTCTCTGAGGTTTCTTAAGGTACAACTTGATGCTTAACTTTTCTTTCCGATAGCAGCGTGCTTTCTGTTATAAAACTTTTGCCTTTTTCTTAATAAATGTTCAGTTTCTAATACTATGGAGACACTCCAGGCTGAAAGCTACGTACAGCATCCCAAGAAGCACTCCATGATATTGAAAAACAAGGTCAATATTAGGGCCAAGGCTCACTAGAGGCTTCCGGCGTCCGACGAGTACGTACAGCTGCGTATGAAAATGTTGATGCGCTGTTTATATCGATGGCATATTTTCTCGCGTGTAACCCACCGCTACAACCCCCAACTAGAAGCAATGGGGAAAAAAAACTAGAAAAAAAAAGCCGCACCTCCCCGAAGGGGATCGTGAGGAAATGCGAATGCATTTGGGTGCACCCGATGAGTGTGCGATTAAATAATGAAGAGAGACGAGAGTGTGCACGTAGAGGCGTAATGCTCGAGTTGCATTGTGTTACACTTCGTCCTAGTGGTATCGTTGCCGCGAGAGATTCGACTTCACCGACTTCCATCGCTATCAAGACACCAAAGGGCGCGCTCCCTGCATGATATATATAGGTCCGAGCGCGGAGAGGAGGAGCGCCCGAGCTCTCTCTCCGCCGAGCGAGCTCCGCGATGCGAGCGCCCTCACTGGGTACACTCCTCCTCTCCCTTTCCCTCCGCTGCACTGCGATGCGAGCGCCATCACACGCCCGCGCGCTCCTCCTCTCCCTTACCCTCCGCCGCTCACCACCTGCTCCGATTGCTAGGCGCGGCGCAGCTGTTGCTAGGGGCGAGGAGGAGCGCGCGCGGAGAGATCTGTGCGCACGTCGGCCAGGGACGCAGGACAACCCCCGACTAAGAAATGCATTCGCATTTAAAACCTCGCGTATTGCCCTGAAGCCGCCTTTCTTGCATTATCGCGAATCAGTGCCGTGTGCATGAAGCCAACTTTCGCACCAAAATCAGCACCGAAAAAACCGTAGATTATTTGAAAGCTTTATAACGAATTATACAATATGTCGAATTAATTCCCGTTTTTGCGAGTTCGTTCGGTATATGCGGATTAGACTGTAGTAGTTCCCTTTTCTGTTGGTCCCTACTGAAAATTCCTATATATACAGGACCCATACATATGATGTTATTGGATACAGGTCGTATAGGGGATACGGCTTTATAGGTGATACAGGTTTATAGGTGATACAGGTTTATAGGTGATATAGGTTGTATAGGTGATACAGGTCGTATAGGTGATACAGGTAGGTTGATAATATGGGTGTTACAGGTGATATGCGTAACATTGGCCGAATCAGCGATTTGGGTCACAAATGACGTGCAGCAAAGGAATATATTGATAAAGACATGCCAGTTTATGAAGCGTGTAATAAAAGCAAATATATACAGCAATTCAAGTTGTAATGATATCTCGCAGCAGTCTAATTATAAGAATGTAAGAATTCACTGTTGCACTTACATATATACTTGAAGAAAAACGATCAGGCAAGAATATTTGGTAAATGATTATTTATTTAAATCTTTAAGCATCTCCGCAATAAAACGGCACCATACACGCACATGCACAGTGATGCAGATCCTGTGATTTCTTCATTGTGTAAGCTGCAGCGGACCTTCGGTGTTCTGTAAAATGTTCAAGTCAAAATGGAAAACACAGATCTGTTAACATCTATATTTATTTTTACGAAAACTCCAATAGGGATGAATGCCATCATTTAGTTGGCGTAGCGCCCGTTTCCGAATAACCAGGGCAAGGCCTGCCTGTCAGAAATACAAAAAATAGAGAAAATCTTGTCATAAAAAATAAAATAGCTAGAAGAGGACGGTTTAATAATGTAAACCACAATAGTTACGTAGTTGCATACTGATACAACATCCAACGCACAATACTTTTTTTTAAGCTTTCATGACTTTCGAGTAGAACGTACGAAGGCAGTGAAAATGATAAACTTACCTTCAAAGATAATCAACAGAGGCGCGTTGTTTGGAGATCCAGCAAATACAGAAAATGTTGATGGCACATCATGGTGACGGTATCTGTATCTGCAGCTTTGCAGAAGGGAAGCTGCGATGGAGTCTTGCATGTAGGCTGAGGTGTTCATTTTTCCGCAGGAAAGTTGCGATGCTGGGTCTGGTGAACAACCGTTCCGCCGAAACAAACTTCCTTGTACGGCCACAATTGCAGCACATGAGCGAAGTATGTTCTTCACCCTTTCGCTGATAGCCTGTGCACATCGCGGTACTCGATGTCCACGAAATCAGAGCAAAAGAGATCGCAAGTGACGAACACGATCCGCACTCGTGACGCTGGTGAGCAATTCTGAAGAAGAAAGTGCGGCGTGGAGGGATACACAACAAGAACTAAAGTGACCGTCAGAAATTTACACTGGTGTAACTGCCAATAAATTCTGCGAAGCTTATTTGTGAACTATCAAGTTTTCATGGCACAATATTAGCACCCTATAAAATACAAATTGATCTTTTCCCGCGTTATTTTCTTGATCGCAACAGTAGAGGGGCCTCCTTGCACCTGTGCAGCGAAAGTTTGCGACATGCGTTCTCAGAATTCTTCCCCGCTCATGGTCTCGCCACGTACAAAGGCTACCGCCCGCGACTTACGAGACAGGCGAGTTTCGGAACAATAGGGCGCGCCTTTTCCCCCCACGGGGGAGAGCAGCTTAAAAATGCACGACCGTTGAAAGACGCGTCCGTCGAATCCCCATTCTTTTCGCGTAAGCCGGCTACCACGACGTGTTTTATCCCCATTTTTATCGTACTTCTCATGAATAAATAGTAATAAAATAATAATAATAAAGACACTGCCTGTCAAAGCATTGAATACACATTCCGATAAACATTGAATCAAGGGTATTTTTGCTAATTTTGGAAGACACCATTTTAGCGCATCATTGAAGCAAATGCACGTGTCGCACTTGAGCGCGACACGATCCGTCTACACAGTTCAGAAACACGTGCGCCGCACAGTCAGTGCCTGAAAGCATATGCTTGCATGCAGTTTTATGTAATACAATGCTGCTCCACTGAGCGCTGTAACTGTATCCTCAAGTTGGGTTTATGCCTAATTCAGGACCCTTATTAACGAACGTGTCTTGCAGAAAAACGGAAAAATATGCGTAAGAGAAAACTGCAGCCAATAGTGGTGCTGGCCATATGACACACGCACGCACGCACGCACACACGCACACGCACACACACACACACACACAATTTTTGTGAATTCTACCCCAGAAGCTAATGTAGGTGTCAAACATCCCTCATTGAGAGCGCTCAATACTAGGTCAATCAAATGTGTAGTGACCGTGGGTCAATAAAACTTTCTTAATTATGTCAATTAAAAATAAAATGAGTGAGAGTCAACTGAATATTTCAAGCCTAATGTCAATTCAATGTTTATTGAGGGCAGTCATTAGAAGCTGCCGTTTACTTGACCAGCTGTTGAGTCAAAAAGGCCTCGGTGCGGGGTCCATTGACACGCAAAGTACATTTTTGTAAGGGGTGCGCGTGCAAAAAGATGTTGTAAGAGGTGTAGATGAAAGCGGATGATTATTTGCTGCACTGCCACTTGTCAAGATAAAAAAAAGCCAGCTGGTTCGAGAGCTAGATTGAGGTGAAAGGGAATTTGAAAGATAACATTCAGAATTAAGTGCTGTCCTGCCACTTATAAAGATAAAAAGGCGAACTATTGATCAGGAAGAGATTGTGAGAGGTTTGAATGAGAGCGGATGAAAGAAAACAACCCCTGTGTTGATCCTATATGCCGCCATATAGGTCCTGGGCGGCCCTATTTGTATCCTATAACCGCCATATGGGTCCTCTGGAGGTCCTATTTGATTCCTATATACCGCCATATGGGTCCTCTGTAGGTCCTACTTGCGTCCTATAACCACCATATTCGTCCTGTTTAGGTCCCATTTGGATCCTGTTTGGATCCTATATACCCCCACACGGTCCTATACAATTCCTATATTTAGTCCTGTAAGTCCTGTATAAAACCATACGGATCCTGTATGAAACCATATAGGTTTTTTCAGTAGGGGTGTTTTGATTTGCATTGGCCAGGGTAGCCGACACATTCGTATAAACAAGCCCACGACAAGGGCGAGGGGGCAGTGGCGTAAATCCAGTTAAATCACAAGGGGACACACACATCTTGCCGTGGCGGCCATTTTGTTTCATTTATATAAAAATTAAAATCACGATTTGAAATGTAATTGCATTGTTCTATTGAGTCTTCTCCGAAAGCGGTCAAGCGGCAGTTGCGATTTCAAAAGTCTCACACAGCTGAAGGGTACTGAACACAGTCCTACACACACTACAACAAAACAGGCATTAACAAAAAAAGTTATTGCGCTATCGTTAACTCTCAAGCAATTCAAATATATGGCGTTTGAAAAATAAATCTCGAGGAGGGACAATGCAAGGAGTGTTACCCCCCCCAGCGTGCACACAATAGGGGTCAGGACCCCCCTGACACCCCCGTGATTTACGCCAGTGCCAGGGGGTATACAGCCTTCCCTCCCTCTCCATATATAAGTACTATCTGTCTTTCTTAGAGCACTCTTAGAAAACGCAAGTTACCCGCCACGGTGGTCTAGGGGTTATAGTGCTCGATTGCTCACCCGTGGGTCGCGGGATCGAATCCCGGCCGCTGCGGCCGCATTTTCGATGGAGGCGAAAATGATAGAGGCCCGTGTATACTTAGATTTCGGTACACGTTAAAGAACCCCAGGTGGTCGAAATTTCCGGAGCCCTCCACCACGGCGTCTCTCATAATAATATCGTGGTTTTGGGACGTTAAACCCCAGATATTATTATTATAAAAATGCGAATTGTTAGAGGAATTGTTCAAGATTTTCTCATTAAGAAAAGAGGAAGGGGGAGACCACGCTGAAATACACGTCAATATACCTCTCTCTCCTTAACCAACAAAGAGCTTTCACGCCTAGAGCTGTCAGCGTGATATAGTAAGCTTTTCTTGAGAATGTAGCAATGTGGTCACATTTTTTAACGCTTTGTGTTGGTGTATGCGCTACGTGAGACCTTGCGGTTTTATGTCAACAACAAAGTTACGTTATTAGAGATCATCATATGTATTTCTTGCATTTGCATTTCCTTCTCTCGTTTTACCTATAGTTGATGTACCGATGAACAAAACACGGGGTGTGTCCACATAAGAACGAACAGGAGGTCATGTTCCCTATTCGTGATTTTGGTGAAATTTACTCTAGGCGCAGGTATTAGACCCAAAAGAATAATTTCGAAGTTAGTATTGGGAACCTGTTGGTGTAAAAAGATATACAAATTTGAGCCGCAAGAAACAGTTTTACGCCAATTTCGCAACTTCTGAACTTTGAGCGCACCTAGCGAAAAAACGATACACCTCTTGGTCACAATATTCATTCCTATCAAAGAACAAGTGAAGTGCTATCTTATGAGCATTTTGTTTCTCTTTGCTGCCCAAGGATTTTCGAGGGAAAAAAATCACCAGCATGGTAAACTGCGCAAAATACCTGTATTTTAGGAATTTATTTCTGTAGATAAGTTAGGCTGAGGACAATAAAACTCAGTACATATTGACTTTGACTTCTCAGCTTTCTTGTAAAAAAACTTTTCACGCTCACAGTTATTTAGAAGGGTGGCGGCTTGGGCTAGTTGGTAGCTCATAACAATTGTTAGCGCTCGTTTTCGTGTACTTTTTGTCCTTATCCTGAATTCGCGCTATAACAATTGTCATTCTCACAGTTATACTTCGAAACTGTGCTGAAACGTATGTAGTTTACCAAAGACGTCGAAGTATGAAATGTGTTTTTTCAAAAAGATAATTTTTAATTTTTTTTAAATATCTCCTATTGAAGTCAAGGACGTTGTCTACCGTCTTGCATAAAAAAAACAAAAAAAAACCATTGGATTATTTGGGTTGGTAACAAGGTATAATGCGTCAAATGTGACCAACTCAGAGCGGACGCGCCATTCAATATGTGCTGCAAATCGGACGCAATTTGTTCAAAATAATTGTACGCAATACAATCACAAAGAAGCTGTTCCAAAACTAATCCACAGCCAGGTTGCATGGTGCGGAAAGCTTTGCCTTGTGATAAGCCTTTTGGAAAAAAGTCACAGTTTCACCGCAAGGGCGAAGCAATGAATGCGATAGCAACAAATTGTAGTGTTATACGAAGTGAGGCTGGCTGCTAACTCTTTTGTGTCCGATCTTGCGTAACTACAAAACGCTGGTGTAAGAGAATACAGCCGCTCCAGGGAGAGATGCTCTTTCCGCATAGTCAGTTCACGTTGAGAGCGCAGCATGTACAAGGGGTATACGAGCCGCCAGCTGATGGCTCCTGAGATAGCGCGCGCGCTAGCGATCCCGACCGCACCCTTAGAATCACAGTTCAAAGTTGCTGCTCGAGCGACACCCCCCTCCCCCACCCTCGCGTCTTTTCAAACTCGTTCAAAACGGGCGGGGCGTTTCCTGTCTGCTTCGACGGCAGGCCTCGCAGCGGCGTAGTGTTATCGCGTGCGTCCTTCGAGCGACGGAAATGGGCCGGCTCGTTTGATCTCTGCTTCGACCGCGTTCGTCGCCCCCGCTCACGCGCTTTTACTTGCGGTAGAGCATAAGATGCGCGGGGAGATCTTATCAATTTGGATTTTATACGGGACATGATGGCGACGGCAAAAGCCCGTCGAGACTGTCGATATAATTGCTATCGCGATAATTGAATAGACGACCCGTAGCGGCAGCCGCTCAAGGCTTCAGGCGCTCGCATTACATGAGTTCCGCTTCAACTGCGGGCGAGCTCAGCTTGCGCGTGAAAATGACGCTCAGAGATTGAATGAGATAAGGAATGTATCACTCTGAAAAGTAAAAACTGTTAATTGCCAACAAGGTTCATATTATACAAAGAAAACTCTGCCAGTAGTTCGAAATGAGCGCCTGTGATGCTGCCCACATACGTTGCTTCATCTCTTCTGATGGCCTAGTAAGAATTACGTTCACACTGTTAGCAGCATATGACACAAAAAGCAAGCCTGTGACATCTAAGGAAAGCTGGCATACATGCCCACGTGGGTCGAACAGCTCAAACTGCAGTTGTTCTTCTCGTGCCGGAACAATGGTTTCAGCCGGGTGTTAACAGAAGTGTGTCCAAGTCATGAAAGTACCGTTGATATAATATTGTATTCTTGGGTGTCTGCAGACATCATATTCAACACGATCCACTTGTTTGTCACACTATTTTGCGGCTTCGGGTATAAACGAGGAGGAAGCCACACATGTGAGCAGCACTGGAGGCGCTGACAACTAACTACCGGCAGAGTTTTCGTTGTGTAATATGAACCTTCTTGGCAATTAACAGCTTTTACTTTTACGTTTATTTTCACTTTTCACAATGATACGTTCCTTATCTCATTCGCCCTCTGGGTGTCGTTTCCACGCGCAAGAGGAGCTCACCCGCAATCGAAGCGGCACTCAAGTAATGTGAGCGTCCGCAGCCTCGAGCGGCAGCCACTATGGGTGGTCACTCAAGTTTGCCAGGCGGCCTCTCACAAGGCAAAGCTTGTCGCACCATACAACCTGGCTGCGCATTTGTTGTTTCGGAATAGCTGCGGTGTTATTTTGTCGCGTATAATGATTTTGAACATATTGTATCCGTAAGTTCATCGTTAACATATTATGATCCCTACGCAAGACTTGGTTCAAGTTAGCCCCGGTGGTTCCGTAGCGTTGCGAACAAAAGTGAGGTCGGGAGTTGTGTCTCAACATGTTGATAAGCCGAATGAAGTTGAGAATGCTGGGTCTGTGATGAGAGTGAACTCTAGCTATGTCGCTTTGCGCCATAGACTCTCCCCTTTGTTCGTATTCTAGGGACAACCCCATGTGTGGTAGGGGGCGTTAAAGCCTCTGGCAACTATTAGCGGCGAGTCTCAAGCTAGTTCGCCTGTTTTGGTATGTAGGGACTTAGACTTCGTGCGTTGTACGAGAGGTTTAGGGCTCTTGGAATCCAGAGCTGGGACCACCGTATTGTAAAGATATGCTTCGATCTTGAGGAATCTCTGGTGAGCGCTCTTCCATGGCTGCAATATCTGACTGGAATTGCGTCAGCCTTTCTTTTATCTGCTTGGGAAAAGTAGAAGCTCATTACGGAGATGGTAGAAATTAGAAGGAACTCTCAGATAGCCGCGAGAAATTAGCTACCCTATGCTAGCTGTGGTAGCAAGCAATCGGAAGTCCCTCGACCCACGGACGTTACCAGTGAGGATGGGGAAAAGGAGAAACCCGCGCCCAGAAGCTGGCCAGATTTCTACTTTCCCCCCTCCCCATTGGTAATGTCCATGTGTCGAGGGACTTCCGGCACACGTGAACAAGTGCCTACCAGGTCGAAACCTGAAGTCAGAGAAATGCTCACAACGCTCAGCGAGCGTACGCCGTGATCATTCCAGCGAAGTCCTAACAGCGCGAAAGGCAGAGGACGAGTACAAGACAGAGGACCAGCGCGCTGTTGTCTGTGTCCTTCTTTTACTGGATTTCTGTCTTTTGCGCTGTGTTTATTTCAATAAAATAACGCAAATATTTTTTTGTGCAGAATGGTAGAAAACGTCCTTGACTTCAGTCAGAGAGATGTTTAACAATAAAAAATTAAGGCAGCTTAAGGAAGTGCCAAGCTAGGCGGTCTTCATTGTTTCTCTTTATTTTTCTCTTTCTTTCTTCCTCTGTTCCTTTCTTTGTCTCTCATCTCTCTGTTTTTTGTATGTCTTTTCTTGCCTCTATTTATCTATTTCTCTCTCTCTATTTCTTCATCTCTCTCTTACTTTCTCTTTCTGTCTTTCTTCCCTTTCTTTCTTTCTTTCCTTCTTTCTTTCTTTATTTTTTTTTCTTTCTTTCTTCCTATGGTATGCTTCTTTCTTTGATTCTCTCTCTTTCTGTCTTTCTTCCCTTTCTTCCTCTCTATTTCTCTCTTTCTTTCTATGCTATGTTTTGCTCTCTCCCCTCCTCCTTTCGTTCCTTCTTACCCTCACTTCCCTTTCCCGCCACCTTGCTATGCTATACTATGCAAGCTTATGGTATTTATTTATTTATTTATTTGAGAATACCTCACAGGCCCTGTAAGAGGCATAGGGTGAGGCGGGCATACAGTACAATTCAATACATTGTATATGAAGATATCCACAGAGTGCAAATTACAGGGCAGTAGAATAAAATAACATGAAGAAAAGAGATTAGCAGATAACTATACGTGCAACTATATGCAACTATATGCCCTGGTAACGTGCCAGTATAGCCGACTGGTTAGGACGTTCGCCTTCGGATCGTGGGCACACTGGTCCGAATCCAACGTCGCCAAGAATTTCATTCTTTCACTTTCTTCCTCTCTCTCTCTCTCTCTCTGTACTCGTTCTCTCACCCATCAGAGTTATTCCATCCCACGCCGGAGAAATCGGCGCACGTGTTCTGGGAGCGAAGCAGAAGAGGACTGAGAGGAAGAGGACAAAGAGAGCGCGTTTCACGATGATGACAGTTTCTGTTCGCGCTACCCGGCGCAACCAAAACCTTAAAGAGCTCCGCTCTTAAAGGGCTCCTTACACCTAAATTGAAACCTCAAGATGTTTGTGTTGCTTGATTGTCCTGTATACGGGGGCACTTCTGGCCGATTATTAGTGCCGGACGTTAGCTTCAAGATATTTTAATTTGGTTTTAAAGTAAGCGTGAGTGCTCATCTGAGTTGGCAGCATCTCGCGACATCGCCACTAGTATGACATAGACCGAGGCCCCGCGTGACGTTTCACGAGTAAAGCTAACATTGTCGACGTCAGAGAAGATTTGCGGGGCGTGCACAATACCACGACTGGCACCCGGCGAGGGCTATTGTTCGTCACCCCTCTCGCTTTGTTGTCGGGCTGCTCTCAGCGTGGTTCTAGTTGCTTCGGCCAGGAATGTTTCTTTTTCTTTTTTTTTTACTGAGAGGGGGGATTTGAAAAATGCGCTTTCAACGACAACAAAGCTTGAGTGCACGTGATATTGGGCGCTCTCCCGCTGTGGGGCGCTAGCTTTAGATGCGAAAGCATCTTATGCTCGGGGCAGTGTCCGTTCTGCGGCCTCCGCACCCATACTGCGCATGCGCCAACTCTCCCCCTACTCGCGTGAGCGCGAGGAGGTGGGAGGAGGTGGCGTGAGCGCTGCTTCCGCTTCGTTTCTCCTCTTTCGTTTCTCTCTCTCCGCAATAGCTGTGCGCTCGTATATAATGCGGCGCTCGCTCGCTCCCGTTGCACTCTCCTTCGCAACGGTGCTATGGACGCTCGCGAAGCTGAACGTAAACGGCAATGCCGGCAAGCGAATCTCGAAGATGCGAGGCTGCGAAAGCACGCGTTCGCTGTGCTTCCGTCATTCTCTCTCTGTGCAACGGTGTGCGAAACGCAATGAACAACGTCAACGTCGGCGCTAGTTGCATCGGCAGCGCCACCGCCGTGGCACAGAGGAAGGCTCGAGAAGCCGAACGTAAACGTCAGCGTCGGCAAGCGGTAATTCAAACGCCTCGACGACCACCGTCTCATAAGTCACATAAGAGAAACCGAAACTCGATGCGCAACCCCCGCGATGCTTTCGCATCCCACCATGGTTGCCCGTAGGGGGATATGAGAAGGAGGAATAAACTGTATTACGAACCAGCAATCTAAGTTCCTTGGCACGTGGGGACGTCGAGGTCTTGCCTCTTCGCCGCCTCGCGGGCTTGCTGGATGACCCATAGCTGATCGTCGAGGTGGGAGCTGCGCAGGGCAGCGTACGATCTCGACGAGAGGGTCTCGGTAGTACCATTATGGTACTGGACGGGACATTCCCACATGTGTATTTTTTTTATGGCATTTAGGCGGGCGTTTCGAAGTGACACAAAATCGTTCTCAATTAACGACGCTAGCATTAATTACACGATGCATAAGTGCATTTACGATTCAATTTTAGAATTACCAGACACAAAGTTGCAAATTACAATAAAAAAGTCGGAAACAACACTTTCGCTGCCAGGGGTCCTTTAAAATGGCCTTTTTGGGGAAACTTTTCAAACTTCGGCGTTTTTGGTAAACCACACACGCCTGAGCCCAATTGCGAAGTATAACGGTGAGCGCAAAAACCACGAAATTTCTTGTAAAGAAAGCTCAGATTAAAATGGCAATATGTACCGACTATTATTGTCCTCACTGTAACTTATCTGCAGCATTAAATTCCTGAATGCAGGGATTTTGTGCAGTTTGCCATGTTTGTGATTTTTTTCCTCAAAAGTCGTTCGACAGCAAAGAGAAATAAAATACTCATGAGACTGTATTTCACTTGTTTTTTCACAGGGAATAAATATTGTGACCAAGAAGTGCACCGTTTGTTCGCAAGGTGCGCTCAATGTTCAGAAATTGCGAAATTGCAGGAAAAGTAATTTTTTGCGGGCAACGTTTGTATACTTTTTGCAGGGGCCAACAAAAAATTGTTGGCCCCTGCAAAAATACATTTGTATTTTCAAGCGAGGGAAACGCTGTCCATATTAGCGGTGGTCAAGAACGCTGCTTTTGCAGTGAAAAGCACGCTGTCAAACGGCACAACAGAAATGAACGCGTCTGTTGCCCCGGCGAAGTTTTGGGCTGGTAATTGTATCATTGCACAGCGCCAAAAACACCTCCCGCCGTAGACGCTGACGGGCCCTGTGTCACAGTACGCGATCTTCAACGTGATTGTATCAGCAATAGTAAACGACTGAAATACCGACCGTGTATGCAACGCAATTTATGAAATGGGAAATTTTTTTACATACTGTTTCCAATCACAGTTTTGCTTTCAAGCAGCTGGTCTTGCTGAAGACTGCCAAGTCACCAGCGTCAAGTGTATCGTGATGAGAGACCCCTTTGCGCTGCTGGTATCACTTGCATAGAACTTTCTTCCTGGTGATTGAATGCGGGCAAGAAAATATTTCACAACGAACATTTGTCTTCGTTTCTTTCTGTTCGATGAATATAGATCACCTCATGAACATGCGCTCATACTCACTTACAAGCTGAGATGCGCACCTGCTGCAACCGAGCGACGCCATCGTATTTTAGAGGCGCAAGAAAACGGGAAATCGACACCAGTAAACCAGAAACTTAGAAACAGCAAAAAACGAGAATCGTTGACGGGATAAGCTTTCTTTTCCACAAGGCTCGATACTCGGGCCAACATTATTCCTGCTTTACATCAATGATATAGCGGATATAGGTGTTAAACAAGACATCGTAATGTATGCAGATGACACCAGCGTATTTTTCACGGCAAAATATATAAACTCAGTAGAAGCAATGGCAAACTCTTATCTAGAAGAATTAACCATATGGCTATATCACAATAAGTTACAGTTAAATGCCAATAAAACGCAGTACATATTATTCGCACCGCCAAACAAGCGGGACGCAGGTGATCTAGTAATTAATTATGGATGCACACAAATAACACGAACAAAGGAGCCGAAATTTTTGGGAGTATGGTTCCATGAAAACATGATATGGAATACACACATTCTACATCTGACGGCAGACATAGCCAAAACCATAGGTTGCATTCGCAGAATTCATTCGTTAATACCACTGTGGCTAAAAAGTAGGCTTTATTACTCATTGGTGTATTCAAAACTTACATACTGTATTTTAGTCTGGGGAACAACTACGGACTCCAATTACAATAGGTTATTAGTTTTACAGAAAAGGGCACTGCGTCTATTTGAAAATTATGTAGGAGACATACGCGACTTACGCACACGAGAATTGTTATATAAACATAGCACATTGAAACCCAATCAGATCTATTTATTTAAGCTATTACAGCATATACACAAAACAAATACCTTTAAAGAAAACACTCCTACCGAAAGAGACAGGTATAAATTCAGGAAAGTTGAACGTCGACTACCTAAAGTCGGGACAAATTACGGAAAACAGACAATACATTATCAAATCGCGCATTTCCTGAATAAATACGAAGGCATAGTCAGCTGGACTGATTCAGCAAAAAAAAAAAAAAAACGAAGCATACAATCAGGACACATCTCCTAACTTCTGAAGTCGGTACTTAACGGTCTCTATACTGTCTCCAAGTTAGAAATTCGTAGGTATTACTGCTTGTGTTCCCTTACACTTTAAACCTATAACTCTTGTTAGCTCAGTATGTTTCATGAAGTGACCATAAAACGGGCCGCTCTAAAAACTTCTCCTGGAATGTTGAGTACATCATATATCTCTTTTGCTAATAAATATGAGCAGCGGCGAAAAAATATGAGCAGAACATAGGCAATTGTCTTGAAACAATATTTTTCATGTGACAAAATGTCTCTTTTGTGTGTGCGCAAGTGTTTTTTGTTTCTTCATTTTCTTTTGTTTATTCCGACTGTTACCACCTCTTTGTCATACTGTGATCAACACTTTGCATCATTGTAATTACTACCGGTGTATCATTTCATTATTATTTCATTTTGTATACTATTATTTTCTAGAAATGTAAAGGTTTACTGTTTTGCTTTCTGTGCTGCACCTGTTGCGAACCCCGGGGGGCAGAGGCCACCGTCAGGCGACTAAAGCCTTTAGCCTCTGTCTCCTCAGGAAATACCTGAAATAAAGCTGAATTGAATTGAATTAAATTTATTACAACGAAAAAATCTTGACCATGATACGCATTTCTTTTCTTCCTGTGTGTTATATTGTACAACGTAGTTTGTGAAAGCGTTCACGGACTACTTACAGCTGCCAAGGTAAATCAGCAGCGCAGTAAAAAAGTCTGTGCTTCGGTTACGTAGCCTTGTCTGTGCTGCCACAGAATGTTGTCGCTATGTACGTACAGCATAACTTTCATCAAAATCGGGAATGGTGACCCGGACTTCGTGTTCGCTCTTATCTGGACACACCCCACTTAGCCTTGTTGCTATACGAAAAAATATGGCCCCGAAACCTATGTATTGTCCTGGCCCCTCGGCCACTCAATGTTTCTTTTTTTTTCGTGTTTTGGGGGAGGGGCAGCCAGCCACCCTCCCACCCACGGCTCCCCCTCCCCCACCGGCCACTGATGCATCCAGCATCAGTGGCCGGTATTAACAAAAAACATTTGCCCCAAGGGCTGCGAAGGTATCATGTCCAAGCTTCAGCCCATTTGAGGCGATCTTCTTCATCACCTATATTGACTGAACGTCTGTCAGTCGGCCGTTTATATACCCTGGAAGGCGTCACGTGACTACATAGAGCGCGCAGCCCCTCGAGACACCATCACAAATTTTCGGTCAGCGAAGTGCGCGTGGACGGCCCTCGAGCCTGCACTTCTTTTACGTCATCTTCTAGTTGAATGTGCTGTTATTCCAGGTATGAAAACCACGTTGCATTTTCGAAGACATTGATCTGACGTTGCTGTTTTTCACGAGGGGAGGAAACAAATTCCCAAATAAAAGATAGATGCCGTTTCGTAGGGACAGCTTCCCGTGACGGAATGGCATGTTTCCAGGTTTTTCCGTCGTGGTGTTAATAAATCGAATGCCCGCCTAAGCTTGAGCTTTCCAGAGGTACGGAATGGCATAATGTAGTGTTGAAAAAACATATTCGAAGACGACAGAAACGGCTGCTCTTTTCCAGGATTATCCCGTGGAATTGGACATTTCTGAGAAAGTGTGCCATGTAAATAGTGCTTAGTCCTGTGTACTGCTAGTTATATTGCACCGTCACCGCGCATGATTGTTGGTAGCGTCTTTTTTTAAAACTAGTTATTTCTAATCGTATAAAAATATTTAATGGATTGACGTTGGTATTGTGAGGTGGCGATAGTAAGTTATGAGCTACTGCAATCGTGTTTGCCACGTGGGTGCAGACGGGGCATATTAACCAGCAACAGACTATTCACCTGTGGCCTATTCTTTTATATAATATCAGTCGCGTCTCCTTACACATGCGACATCCCAAAAACTATTACTATTGTATGAAAATGCTTTGCGATTTTCCTGGATTTCACCTAAGACACATGTGAGAAGTTCGTTTTTTTTTTTTTGTTATTGCAATAGCAATTATACGCAAACTTTCGGTGGATTTTCGCAGTCGCCGTAATGTTCCATGTGTATGCCAAATCGATAACATCGCCTTGCGCGTCGTATATTCTACGTAGGGCAAAAAGCGCGCGACCTCTGCCTACGAACGCGACTGAAGCAGAGATGAAACGACCCGGCCATCTCCGTTGCGCGAAAGGCGTGTGAGATAACATCGCCCCGTGTGCGGGGGCTGGGAGGGGAGGCGGGGTGTTCATCGTGCCTCCGGGAGGAAATGCGTACCTTGACTTATACCCTTGTCACACGGGTAAGCTTAACCGCTGTTGTACCCAACTGCAGTTAGCGGACGTAACCACAGTTACCGTAAACCAGACAGAGGCGGTGTCACACGTTTGCAGCGCTTCCAAATGTTCTTTAGTTGATAGATGGCTGCGTTCGTGCAACACCGCTATAACACCGCCTTTTACAGGGCTTCACGCTCGATTATGGACGCGTCAGCAGCGTGTTTTGATGCGCGTCTATAAAATAGCGTGAAGCCCTGTTCAATGAACGAACGCAGCCGTGTATCAACCTCGTGAAATGCACACGAGATTTTTGAAGCACGGACAAACTTGTACCTCAAAGCCGGTACTTTATCTTCCCGAATGCGTATCAACGCCTCCGTCGTCGCAGCGGTCCAGTTGACACGCTTTTGGCTCGATATTTCGCTGGGAGCCGAGCTGCTCGCGTCCGACATGGGGGCCGCCATGTTGTCAGTTTAGGCGCTAACAGGGGTCGCCTACCTCCGTTTACGAAAACGGTCGTTAGCGGATTAACTGCGGTTAGGGTCGTCGTGTGACAAGGTACAACAGCCGTTAGACTTAACGGCCGTCGTACTGAACTGCGGTTAGACTACCCGTGTGACAAGGGTATTAGAGGGCATGGTCGCCTGCGCCTGTGCGCACCGTAGTTCTCTACAGAAGATCAGTAGACGGCTCACACATATGTATGTACGTGTTGTGCTCTCACCGCTTACTTCGCGTTGAAGCGACAGACAGCAAGAAAACCACTTCGCTTCATGGAGCGGCTGTACTCACATACCCCAGCGCTTGGTAGAGTTACGCCAGATTAGAGCACTGCACGGGCCGAATTTTCCGGCCCGGGCCCGGCCCGGCCCGAAAACGCCATGTTCCGGCCCGCCCGAGCCCGGCCCGGTCTTCTTAAATGTGGCCCGTACCCGGCCCGGGCCCGAAAGGTTTGGGCCCGGCCCGGCCCGGCCCGTTTCAGCTACTTATGCCTTGAGCATAAAGGGACACTGTCCAACCTACGGTGATTGTGAAGATAGCTGCCGCACACCAGATATTATCTAGAGATTGTTTAAGGAACTTCTTTCAGTGTCACGACTTTCACTGGTACTGTGTATACTTTCTGTTAATTACGCCCGTAACACTCTTGCGAAATAATTGCAGGGCAATATAAGATATAATTTGAGTCATAGCTGACTGTTTCATGCACGCACGCAGTGCTAACCACGTAATCTTCTTTTTGCATTTCAAAGAACGACTACAAAATACCTCCATAAAGTGAGAAAAATAAACATGCCAGACATTTTTAGTTTGAGTCTACATCAACTGCATACGAGCGAGGGCTGTTGAGTAATAGTAGCAAGTCTCCTGCAAACTTCTTCTATTGCACAATGCAATAAAAAAAAAAAACGTGCTCTAGCTGCTACTGGGAGGAATACACCAGGCTGGGCAGCGTTATAAAGCTGTCGTGTTGACTCCTCGGCAGGAAACTGCACCCAACGTACACTACGTTTTCGTGTTCAAAACAAGAAGGTTCTTTGTCCCACCCTTCTTCCCCGAGTCACCGCCACTGCAGTGCCATAGATATGTCAAAGCGAGGCACACCCGTTAGCGAGCGAGCCACCGTCCTCGCTGTTCCCAGAAGGTGGCTGTCTCGTCGTCTTCGTGTGACCGCCTTCGATCTTTGAAAATGTTACGCCTTAAAGCAAGACCGGACTAAGGGCTTCCAAAACAACTGTCTATTAGAGCGCCGAAGTGAACACATCTTATATACACTAATCTAGGCACTCTACCGTTTCCTTACACGGTACCCAAGAACGTCTTTCACTCACTATAATGGAGGAAACTTATATTAGGCGTTTCTTGAAATTACGTGTAGCATACCGATGGAGCAAAATTGTAGACGTCTTGTACTGTGCAATTTCTGTAAACGCCAATGTACTCCAGGTGGTTTAAAGGGGTACTGACACAAAATTTCGCGGCCGAGATAGCCTGCTGGATCGATTCCCGTGTACGTGCGTGTACCATCTGCAAAATATCGACAGCGAATAAAGCTTGGAAGGTATTTTATATGAATTTTTAAGTTCGCGTGCGCGATGCAGCATTACAGGCCGCACCTGGTGCATTGACACCCTCGGAGGTGACCCCCCTACTTCCCCTACGTAACCGTTGCAGCCGGTACAAGTTATGATGACGTCGTAGCCGCCATTTCTGTTTTGACGCGCTTCCCGACGAATCGCTCCTCGCCAGCTGGTCAAACCTGATGTGATTCGCCACGTCCAAAATTTCTTCCGTCCCCGCCGCAAGAAAATCGTCTCCATCAGACGACGATGAGCCCGACGACGACAGACCGCGCGGAAATGCGTCACTGTTCTGTGTGCTCACGTGACCGAGCGTTTCACTCGCTAGGTGGTGATAGTTGCACCCGGCGGCTTGTCGTTTTTGGAGCTCTGTCAAACCGAAACTGAGGCTGTGTCGGTAATGAGGAGCTTGTAATTTATTATCTGTCGCGCGCTGCAGCAAACGATGTGCCGTATTATGACTAACAGCCCCCCAGCAAAACATTGCAGCAAAAAAACGCGGGACGAAAATTTTTGTGTCAGGACTCCTTTAAATTACCCGGAGACCTCAACGACGGCGTCTCATAGAGCCTAGGTCACTTCGGAGAGTTAAACCCCAGAAAGCAACAAACAAAGCCAAACAACGTACGCACGCAATTATACAGATACGTATGAGACCCGGGCCTAATACGGGCCTGGCTCCGGCCCGAGCCCGACCCGAGCCCGAAGATCACGGACCCGAACCCGGCCCGGGCCCGATCGAACAATCTCTTACCCGGCCCGGCCCGGCCCGCGGGCCGGGTCGAGCCCGGGCTTTCGGGCCGGCCCTGGCCCGTGCAGTGTTCTACGCCAGATCGTATCCTAAACGAGTTAACTGCGGGCCTTAGTTCGTATAACATTCCAATTTGTTGCTATCGAATTCATTGCTTCACCCTTGCGGTGAAACTGTGACCTTTTTTTTTTGTCCGCTGTGCAAAACAAGAAATTCAGCCAGTGCCACGCCGTGAAAGCCGTCGTCCAGCGAAGCTGTAGCGCGCGAGATCACGTGCATCATTATCATCATTATTTAACACCATCAACTTTTCGAGCATCATTATAATAATCATCATCATTTTGTTTTGTGTATTTCTTCATTCACTCCCCGCTCTGGTAACGTGACCTGCGTAACGCCTGGTACAATTACTACCTGTACGGTGACGACGACGACGGCACAGGGTAGACTAAGACAGCTTCGCTCTGAAAATGTCAGCCAGTTTGAAAACCGTCGAACAGCGAAAAGCGCGCGAGCGTACGTGGTTGGCTAGCGAGATCACGTGGCGTCGTGAATACGCCGCTAGATGTGAAATACGCGCCTTTACACATTTAGAGCATCATCATCATCATCATCATCATCATCATTTAGCATCCTGATCACTTTGTTTTATTTTTTTCTTTATTCACTCCCCCTCTGGTGACCTGCGTGACACCTACTACTACTACTACTACTACTACTACTACTACTACTACTACTACTACTACTACTACTACTACTACTACTACTACTACTATACTACTACTACTACGACGACGACGACGACGACAGCACAGGGTAGACTCAGGCAGCTTCTCTGCAAAAGTCCGCGTTCCCACAACCGGCAAGTGGTCATCCAAGGTGTGCTGAAAAATGCGGCAGGACCATCTTTAGTTCGTCTTTAATGAATCCCAGGTGGTCGACATTGCCGGAGCGTGCCTCATAATCGTATCGCGGATTGAGCGCGTAAAAGCCCAGATATTATTACAGCTAAGCCGTCTTAGTCTACCCTGTGTCTCGTCGTAGTAGTAGTAGTAGACGTCACGCAGGTTACGAGACCAGAGGTCCTGCGAATAATAAAAATAAATATAAAGAGAAATAATGATGATGGTGCTTTTCTTCAAATAAGTGAAACGAAATGAAGATGACAATAACTTCTTGCACCGAAACTCATTATCATTATCATTACAGCTTCGCTGTCCGACGGTTTCCGTGACGTGGAACTGTCCGAATTTTCTTGCCTTTGCTTTGTCGTCTGTGTAATGCAAGAGCATAACGAACCCGGAACACAATGACGCGTTTGTTTTATTTATTCTACGTAGCGCGAATAATTATCACAAGAATAATCTCCTGGGCAACCCGAGCCTCTCTGCTCGTACAACGAGATATGCAAGCACCACTATCTCTCAAGAAGACTGCTGCCACACTCCTCGCTATGCAGGGCCCAAGCTGTTACTCTCCGACTGCTGCAAACAAGCACTTACCCGAGCCCTGCGGCACTGCACACAATGTACCCGGAACGGTTGCCAAGCCCGGACTGCCCCCTATGTGGTGGTTATGCCGACTTCGAGCATGTCCTGTGGGGCTGCGCCTCTGCCGGTCCCCCTTTCACCCAAGAGGAAATGAAGAGACTCATTGAGGCCCAGGGCCAGACCTCTCAAATCCTGGCCGTCCAGAGGGCCCGCGCGAGGGCCGTCAGGTTTAACCTGATGGTCCCCGAGTGGGCCTAGCCAGGTGACGTTGAGTTTACTCGCGTCTATTGTGGACCAAATAAAGTTGTCTCACTCACTCACTCACTCACTCACTCACTCACTCACTCACTCACTCACTCACTCACTCACTCACTCACTCACTCACTCACTCACTCACTCACTCACTCACTCACTCACTCACTCACTCACTCACTCACTCACTCACTCACTCACTCACTCACTCACTCACTCACTCACTCACTCACTCACTCACAAGGATAATACATCAACTAGGCAGTCTGCTTCTCACGCCCTGAACTAAATATGCGAGAACGTTTTAAAAATACGCACACCTATACCGAGAACAAATTTTACACAAGTAATGAATTCTCGCACAAAAAGTAATGAAAACAGCAGGAAGAAGTCGCAAAAAGCACAACTGGCATAAAAACTAGCCTCCTCACGACAACCTCACGTACTTCTTTCTCCTGTTTAAATAACAGCTTGTCATACAGTTATTGCACGTGATTATCTGAGGTGAAGCACACCACTTCTCGTGAAAAATGCTCAAATGCTTCTTCTTCGGCGTGTAGTGTCAAACACCAGAGCATCGAGGTCTGGAGTATCCAGTTTCATTTGCAGCCTTCGAAGTCACCTGATATAAGAGAATTCACTTGGTGGTTGCCAACAGGCCTCGCGTTCGGGTCTGAATTTTGGTCTTCGAGCAAGCTTGCATCGTGCTCATCGTGACGAGACAGCCGAGCTTTCATCGCCGATTCAGACGAAGGAACGCCGCGATGGAGGTCTCGATAGAGTGTTTGACTATGGGACCTCCTTCTGTATACCAAATGACTGTAACATTACCGAACTTTCAATAATAAAATTCTGATTCTGATGTTTTCTCTCTATATGGTCTTGGTTTCACCACAACGTTGGAAAGGTATGGAGGCAGGTCCGCTGAAAGCGCAGCTTGCGCAGGCCTTCCCCGAAAAATCTGCACCTCCTTACCACCGTTTTCAAAATTTTCTGCAAAATCTTCTAACAAAATTTTCTGCGAAGTGCTTTTCGCAAATCGCGGATGTGTCGACAAGAGGTTTGTCCACACACTTCAGTTACGTTCCTAAACTTCCAGATGGTCTTCGTCCCTCGGCGCTGTAAACAACGAAATATTTTGCCTGAAATTATGCGCGATAGCCGGGGGCAGCCTGTCCGGTTACCTGGTGCAAAAAACAGCGCGTGTTCGCCTTCCTTGCTTCCTTGCTCCCTATAGTACAGGGTACCACCCACTCTGAGCAATTGGCCAATTCTTTTCGTCCATTACGATATCGAGAGCTTCATTTTCTTTCACCACAAAAATATGATAGAATAATCGAAAGTCACAGCGCAAAAGTACACTCACAGCGCTCAGCTACTCGAAGGTCCCCGCCATTCCCGCTTTCTCCTCTGGTAAGCGACAGTGCTCAGCTTTTTTGGTCACAGCGCCTCCCACGGGTGCCCGCTTCGCTCTTGCCGCCTTGTCTTCTTCGTTCATGTTATTAGTATCGAAGCGGACTGCCCGAGTGGAGCGAAGGTGCATGCTACAGTTGGCTATGCTATATGCGGTTTTGCCTGCGTTAATATCATCATTAAAGCACTCGAAGAACAAGAGGAAGAAGACTTCTCTTTCTCGCGAGCGTGCGCATGCTACAGTTGGCTGTGCTATATGTAGTTTTGCCTGCGTTAATATCATCATCAAGGCGCTCGAAGAACAACAAGAAGAAGACTTCTCTTTCGCGCGAGCTGCGCCTGTAGCGGTCGCCTCTGGAACTAAGGTTACGCTTACGGCGCCGGACTTTGCCCCAGCTTAAGAACCTGGCGAGCCAGCTCCTAAAAGAAATCACCGCCCTAGCACTCCGTGCATGAACTTATGGTTCATTAGAGTCTTTCTCAATTACTGGTTGCGTTAGTCTAGAAACCCTAATTGGTGTTGTGGCGTGTATTGTGTGGCTTGCTCGACGCCTGCGGCACATACGCGTTAGGAGCTTTTGCGTGCATAGGACAGACGCATCTTGGTTTCGCCTAGCCATGTAGAGCTTCGTTGTAAAAAGACCGACGATTTTCACAAATGAGCGCTCCCAACACGCGCGCGGGCAACCGCCTTCAAATGGCCTCGTGCAATCATGACGCCAATGGTTAGTTTCGACAAAGCGCACGCATCAAAAAACGCTGACCTAGTTTGTGGGGATTTCTGTTGTCCTGACTTTTCTCTGGTGTCTGTGTTGGCACACGCCGTCTTTTAAGATGAGCGCTATGTGACACAAAAAAACAGCATATCCACGGAGTGAATGATGATGAGTGGGCGAAGCTGCGGAGGTTCATCGGTAAACCGTGAATCTTCCGTGAATTCTGCCCAGTACATCATCACCGACGTGAGATCGGGCGCGTTTATACTAAAGGTTCGACGAGTTATGACGACTTGCAGCTCACTTTAATTTTACATGTACGCAGTGAATTTTCATTGTTTAGAAAACCATTGCTTTAGAAAACATCTGGCGTCTTTCGTTAAGCAGCTGGCGTCTTTTCGTTTTGCTTTAGAAACATCTGGCGTTCTTTCGTTTTGCTTTTACAAAACATCTGGCGTCTTTCGTTGGTTTATTTCATCAATCAACGGCGTTTTGAACAAAATTTTTATTGTTTAATCACGCACAGGAGAAATCTCACCAGGCACTACCTTGGAGGTAAAGAATGGCTGCTAATGGGAATGAGAGACAGAAGAAGTCGGCTTTTAGCTAACGCTGCGAATTTTTTATTGTTCAACAACGCACAGAAAAAACCTCCCACCGGCACCACCTTGGAGGTCAAAGCGTAAGACTGGTTACGCACTACGACTACGACTACGAGGGACGAACGGGTGCCGCCTTAAGGAGCTTCGCCCCTAAAACATCTACACTGACGTGAAACCTGGGGAGGTGCGAAGCACCGGTATTTCCCATAGAGACACGTCAATAGCAATGAGGGGACATCGTCCTCTCATTGCTACTGCTACAGACAGCGTAGCAGACAGCATCCAGCGCCCATCGAAGACAGCGTCCGTCACAGAAACAGAGCTTTTCCTGAGAGAATGCGCCATTTTATTTGCCACCTGCTTTACCGTGACGGGCTACGACGACAGGAGACACCGACAGCCCGAGCGCATAAGGTGCTTCGCACCTAAAACTCGCGCAGAAAATCGTACCCACAATCTGCGCATTTGGTCCTCATATTCACTGCGTAACAATTACTGATTAGAGAGTTTTCGTGCCGGGGCCCGCTGGTGTAGCCAAGCGGGGAAGGTTGGAAGGGGGAGCGTCAACACCCCCCCCACCCCCCGAAAATTTTCAATTTTGCATGTGTATATATACAAGCACACATACAAACGCACGCGCGAACCTACATAAAGTATAGCCGACCCCCTTCCCCCCAATTTAGACTACGCTACTGCCGGGGCCCCAAAGCAGCTTGTGTGCGAGAGTCCTTGCGTTCCTTTGTATTCTCCGTGGGTTCGACTTGGAGTACACAGGACGCGAGAGCGTGCGTACGCAAGTCGCTTTGAGGCACCGGTACTAAACCTCTCCACTGCACAATTGTAGTGTCGGGGCTCCCAAGCGGCTTGAGTACGCAAGCTCTTGCGTTCTACTGTACACTCCGCGGGTGGCACTGGTGATCACAAGAAAACGGAGAGAGCACAAATAACGCAAGAAGATGGAGACCAAACGGTCCCCGGCACTAAAATTCTCCATTTGAGAGTTTTAGTGCATGAGCAGGCCGACCAGAGGCGGGCCTTCCTTTCATGGAAAGCACGAAACGAACACCTGGAAACATGTCACTCATTGTTGCGGATCGGATCCTACGCGACTGTTCATCTCTTACCTAAAAAATTGTTCCCCGCCCTCGCGAACTGCAGCAACATCAGATCAATCACTTGAAAGTGCATGATGGTTTTGCTGAACGGAATTACAGCGTCTTCAGCTGGACGGTGAGGTGAAAGAAGGCGAACTTCGCCGGCGGAACACTTTTTGGGTGGTTTCTCGAGGGCTGCGCCTCCCCTCCCCCGTAACACTGAAAAAGAAAGCTTGAGACTGAAATAGACAGACCTCATACAACAGAGGTGGTCTCTAACGGAAGTGATGATGTATCAAGGAGAACCTGAACGACACATATATGGGGGGAAGGGAGACACAGGAATGTTAGTCACTGTCGGTTTTTTATTATTTTTTTAATTTTTTGTTCTGCACTGTTCGGTATACGCTGAGCACATGGAAGGAGGACTTCACCCCATGATGCCCCAGTTCCTGCCTCCTTCTTCATTTTTGGCCGTAGCTTAAACGTGTTTGACGTTAGTGGCGCGTGGTACGCCGGTAACAAGAAGCACCATATGTGGAATGGGGAAAAGGAGGTCTATATGAGAAAAAAGTTTTGGAGAAATAAAGAAACGCCTGCACGTGTATGTGCTGCGCTGGCTTGTAATCCGTGATTGGGAGGTCCATCACAACTTTTACAAAGCTAGAGAGGACACAAAGGGAGCTGCGAGTGTTCTGAAGATTTATTAGAACCAGAAGGGGCAACACAGTGGCTACTCTTTCTTCAAAAGCAGGAATCCGGTGCGCTAATGACCACCAGATGACTCCGGGACCACTTCCGTGCGCTGTTTCATCCACGTTACTCGAAAGCTTAGTAGTGGGAGGAAAAACTGGCTCTCAGGGCATTGTGAGATTTTTATACGGCATGGAGCTCGACGAGTGGGACCCAGACAGGACTGTCGCAGTCGTGGTGCTTTCTGTTGCTGTGCGTTAAATTACGAGACTGGGATTTTTAGGACACCATGGGGCCAGCTATATCTATTATCCAAACTGCTAAGCTGCAGCTATCACGACATTTCTCTCTGTCTTCCCTCCCCCCGTCTTATAGCCCCTTCTTTATTTTGACAAAGCGTGCTGGACCCTATGATGCCTAAAAATGAAACTATAATGGGGTATACTTATGCAATGTTGGTTCGTAGTATAGTGTATCGTATTATACGCTTCTTTCTTCGGGAAGGTGTAACTGATTCGTATTCTCGACATGTTTCGTTCACAGGTATTCATTGCCATTAACCAGATGCCATCGATAATGATATGTGCAGTGCCAGGATTTTCTTAATGTCCTCTTAAGGAAGATTTAGCGCGAGCTCTCTGTGTATGCGTGCCCTGGTGATTTGAATTTGTGCAGCACTCACAAAAAAAAAGCGAAAGAAAAAAAGCGGGACGACAGAAGATGCGGAGGAGAGATTTATTGCCGGATCAAACGGCAGCACAAAGGCGCAACAACGTTGTAAGTTATGGATCCCAAGGAAGTAGCTCAGAGGAGTCATAGGTCAGTGCTATTTTAATGAACCTTCTGTATCACGCCGGTCAAGTGCCAAGCTCGCGGTCATTCCCGCTCTGTACTACTAGCGTGTACGAGCGGCTTTGGAAATCGGCAAGCTACGAAACTCCCTCCATAACGTTCACGCAACAGGGCGAAGCACGCACCCTCATGACTTAGTTACTCTAGTTACTCGATCCATTAATGATGGGGCCTCGAAACTTACGCTGCCATCGCGCGCTCGAACAAAGCCACTGGCGCATTTAACTCCATCAGGAGAAGCGCGCTCGTTCCCAGAAGCGAGGCATAAAACCAGTTGCATTTAGTGTTAAGCTTGACCTACGGTGCCTCCGCGCCGGGAACTTAATCTCCCGTTTCGAAAGAAAGCTCGAACGAAGTTTCGAACGGCGTACGATCGCGCATGCGATGAATAATACCAGATGCACAGTCCCTATACACAGGCGATGGGTGTATGGCGTGGCCGATGAGAACTTTTTCTAAAAAAAAAAAAAAAAAAAAAACTTCGCCAGCCAAGCTTGTGGAGCAAGCAAGCCTAACCACGCTTAGCCGCTGCTGCCGGAGGGGCCTATTATGAATGGCGCTCTTAGCACTGACTCTATACTCGCGCACCGATCGGCAATTTCCAAGTGGTCAATCGATCCACGAGGATTAGTGACTAATGAGTGGAATGCGAGATTTTTAAACACGTGTAAGCGCTTTGAGCAACGCATGGTATATACAGGTTGTTTTTTTTTTTTTTTAGAAAATACAAATTTTTCTAGCAATACTATGGCAATCAGGCCCCTGCGTCTTCGCAAAAGAACTCTACGCCGAGGCGGAAAATCTTTGCGGCACCTAAATTACATTCAAATGAGTAATTAACAAAAATTCGCTAAAACTATTTAATTATTAGCTTTAGGGCCGTTGTTTATATTGAACAGTTGTAGGACGTGACAATTTATGACATGGCATTTTTTTAAGTCGCGAATAACGCACGTAATTTGAGATAATTATTACCGAAATTCAAGGCCCCGATCGAGGCGATAGCGAAACTGAGCGGAAAGCGCTCGCAAAAAAAAACCGGCAGCCATGTTACGTCAGGTTGGAAGATCACGTGAGAATGAAAAAAAAAAAGGCGCGTCGCAGCAGAATATGGCCAGGAAAGCGGGCAAGTCGTCCCAAATACCCAAACAGAGCTCTTATTCTATGCGTTTGGTGTGTAGTGCTTATCTGTTTATGTCGCGCTGTACCTCCAAAAAACGCGATTTCCACTTTATCTTTCACTGCACAGAGTAAAACTAGGCGGCAGCCACCGCGGCGCTACTTCTCGCAGTCAAGCGAACGAGTTCTTTGCACTTCTTTCGAGTTTTACAGAGAAACGGATGAGCACTACACAAAAAACGCAAAGAATAAGCGGTCCAAGGGGGCGATCGGAGATCTGTTCGTTCCGCTTGTTCGTTCTCCTGGGGAAGAACAAGCGCGCTGATTGGCTGAAGCGGGATATGCCACTCAAGGCCGGGGGGTGTCGCCATTTCCTTTTTTTGCTTGATCTTTTCTTTTTTTGGTGACGTCATATCGCGTCATAACGAGTAGGGTGATCGGAGATCTCTGTTCTGCGCCGTTCGTTCTGCACCCATTCTGGCGGCGCACGCGATTAGCCGAAGCCGGAAAAAACCACGTCTCTGAGGGGCGTAGCCATTTTTCTTTTTGCTTGATCTTTTATTTTTTGGTGACGTCATACCGCGTCATAACTAGCATGTCGTCTGCTACAAACGAACGGATCGCGAGGCCGTTCGCACGCGTTCTCTCGAGCGAACAAACGGCTTCGCACGGCATGATGCGGCGGTTGCGGCTGCCGCAACAGCTGATTTTCAGAAAATAGCGCTTGCGACGTGTGCTTCTCTTGCGGTTGGAGGTGCGAGATGCGTTTGAAGCAATGAGCGAGTGCGGCGTCGCTTTCGGTTCTCGAAACGAACAGTGCGAACGAAATGAACGGGCCTGCCACTGCGCTGTGGTCTTACGCGCAGGGACTTCTTAGTTCAAAAGCGCTACCAGCTCTTGCTGCGTGTCGTCCCGGTCTTCACTCGTGAACGACGGCCCCAGCGGGCGCGACGGCGTAGCTATCTGTGGGTGCTCTTTTATAAAAGCCAGCAGAAGCTCCCTTTGACGATCCGACACCCGGGAGCCAAGCCAGAAATTCCGGTGGGACGACATTTTGAAAAACTGCGCCAACCGCTACTTTTTTTTTTCGCGTGCGCGACTTAACATAGCAAGCACGTTAGAAAAACTAACACCAATAAATATCAGCACTCAAAGCTATTGCTGTTTCAGAAACTGCTTGAGCTTGAAAAGAAAAACAATATCTTTTCGTATAACAACTGTATTTATTAGGCGAGAAACACTTCGTTTTGAAATATTCGGTCCCTTTGCCGAGGACAAACGATGCGCGTCTACTTCCGGAAAGCTCGCCGCTCATCGCTTGACGATTGGCTGTCCTCTTCCTCTCAGCGGAAGAGAGCTGCGGACCGCCCACTTTTGTGACGTAACACCGCTAGAACGAACGCGGAACGAACAGAGATCTCCGATCCCCCCCCCCCCCCCAATTGGGTATTTGTCCTCACCATGTTCTGCTGCGACGCGCCTTTTTTCAAAGTTGGTCACGTGAGCTTCCGACCTCACTTAACATGGCTGACGGTCTCCTGCGCGCCCGGTGCGCTCAGTTTCGGCATCGCCTCGATCGGCGCCATGAATTTCGGTGATAATTATCTCAAATTACGTGAGTTTTTTGCGATTTTTACGAAATGGGCACGTCATAAATTCTCACGTCCTGCAACTCTTCAATATAAACAACGGCCCTCAAGCTAATAATTAAAATAATTAACGGTTTTCTTGTTAATTACTCATTTTAATGTAACTTTAGGTGCGGCAAAGTTTTTCCACCTTGGCGTAGAGTTCGTTTGCGAAGACGACAGGGGCCTGACTGTCATAACACTGTTACAAAAAATCCGTGTTGTCTAAAAAAAAACATCCTGTATAGAAAGTGTGTATATTGAACGGTGTCGGTACTGTATAATAAGCTTCGAAAGCGTCCCGAATTCTGCATAACTGTCCGCGTGACGTCACTTGTCCTGCATGTATAATATTTTGGGGGTTCTGTTGTTGCAAGCTTCATACTGATCTTCTTCTCTTCTCGTAGGGAGAAGGCGCGGCGCTGCGTCAAAAGGTCGCGCGCTGACACGCTGCAACGCGTACGTGTGGTCAGGCCTTAATTTGGTCGCGCGACCCGTGCTAGTCGCAAGTGTGAACGAGCCTTAAGTTCCTTATGGAGCACCGCCGATTCACTAAAGAGTGGGGCTGCCCGTAAAAAAACCCCACAAAACTAACAGCACGTAAAAAAGTAGGTGTTAATGATTGCATATGATGTACATGATATAGGAGCATAAGTTTGCTGCAGATAAGGGCCAATGGACCGCCCCGATAATTAATGTAGATTAATTGAATGGTGATAGGTGTCGTCCATAAATTGAAAAGATAAAACAACGGAAAAGAGGGTGTTAGGGGTTGTATATGAAAGATATGATATATGACCATCAGTTTACTGAAGAAAAGGACCAATAAACCACCCCGATTTTAATCAACATTAATGGAATGGTGATAGGTGTCGTCCACAAATTAAAAAGAAAGAATAACAAAACCAAAACATAAAACAAGAAATAAAGAATGTGTTATGGGTTGTATATTATAGATATAATAATATAGGAGCCTAACTGTAATACGGAAAAGGGCCACTTCACCACCCAGATAATTCATGCAGTATAACTGAATGATGATAGGTGCACATCGAAACTACAGAAACGGACAGATTGGTTCGCCCTAAGTGAAAATTGAAAGTTGACGTTCAGTGGGCAAGTTGTACCTAAGCATAGGGCTACGTAATACACGTCAAATATTTAATTAACATTAAGTAAGGGCCTAATTAGACTGCAGAAAGCACATAGCTAAGTTTCCCAATACATTAAGAACGACGGCATTTGGGGGTATTGGTATAATTTTCTGCGTAACCTTCGGCCATTTGTCTACGTTAATGAACACTCTTCTTCCCTCGTATCCATTACCTCCTGGGGTCCCTGAGGGCACATCTGCCCCCTACTCTTTCCCATATATACATAATCGATCTCCCAACTAACATTTCTTCGGGAATTCGGCAGTTTGCACGTGACTGCGTACTGTACCGCCCTATTATCCATAATAACGATGTTTTTTTCCCTACAATCTGACCTCCATCAAATTGAAGTTTGCTGCCTCAAGTGGTTGATGTTATTAAACGCAGCAAAGCCCTTACTTTTCATCACAAGAAATCTCACCGTACTCGCGATTACACAGCACGTGGCTCCGTAATATCCCCTGTTAATACCTACAAGTATTCAGGAATTATTCTCGCCCCTGATCTATCATGGCACACCCACATAGCCAGCACAACGAATGCTGCAAATTGTGTTCTTGGTTTCCTACGGCGTAACATCCGACAAGCACCCTCCTCTGTCAAACTTCTAACCTACCGGTCTTTAGACAGGCCTAAACTCGAATATGCATGTGCTCTGTGGGACCTTTACCAACATAACCACCTTAACATGCTTCAATGTGTGCAGAGCCATGGCGTACGTTTCATTTTTTCGGATTGTTCCTGCACTTCAATCTCATCCAAACTCAAATCACAAGCCAACCTTCCCAGCCTTCTAACACGCCGTCGAGTCGCCCGTATTTCTCTCTTCTACAAGTTCTTTTACAAATCAGCCCCAAACAGATCTCATTTTTGAAGCCGGACCAACCACGAAAAGGCCGTACACCTTCCTCAAGCTCGCATTGTCTCTCATGCCTCCCCATTCTTCATCCATACATCAAAGGACTGGAGTCACCTTTCCATTAAAGGGACACTAAAGGCAAATATTAGTCGACGTCGATTTTTGAAATAGCGGTCCAGAAACCTCGTAGTGCTACTTTTATGCCAAAGAAGTGCTTATTTTGAAATAAAATCACGTTTTAGTGGTCCGCATCGCGTTAGCGCACTTCAAATCACCAGCCTGAAATCAGACTTTCATACGTCACTGCTGCCATGCCCAACGTTGCCCGCCTTTACTGCGCGGCCGCAGACACTAGTAGCAGCAGAGCGAAAGTAGCGGGACCCACAGCAGCAACAACGGTCATCGAAGCCATCGAAGCTTGCCGCAATCGCCGCAATGGATGTGGACGGAGAACTTGACAACGAGACATTGGCTCGCGACGCTGGGCTCCAATTCAGCTACTTGAGCCCCGATGAACGCGGTATGCTGCTGAGGGCTCGTAGTGCCAGCGTCGTTGCATGCGGCATTTTGTCGAACTTTCTGTCAGAGCGACTTTCACGAGCGCGCAAAACACACGCGGCAGTACGCGATCCCGAAACTACCACTGAGACGCGACCGCGTGAGCGAAGCAGGGCGCCGGGCGAAGCGCAGTTCGGCGAAAACGGAACCTTTGAACCACGCGCGCCGTTCTCCATGGCAACGCCACAGAGGTTCTTTTTTCCGTGAATCAAACGGAAACGAACAAACAGCATTTTATTACGTCTTTTTGATGCACGGAAGGTTCTTTTTTTATTGCTGCTAGTTTGATTACTAGTGATTTATTGTAGGCAGACTCTCATACGTCATCGGGATCACTTCGAAAATGTCCCACTCGTGGCGCTCATCATGTGATACATTTAGCGTAATTTATCGGTAAGTAGGGCACTGCTGTTGATAATATTGCCGTTTTAGAAGTTGTCATACATTGAGCTTTCACTCTGACATAAATTGTTATTTGCCTTTAGTGTCCCTTTAAGGCAGTTCTTTAATTTGACTAAGCCATATTGAAACACATCATATAAGAGTTGGTTTAACACGAAAGTGTTTTATGCCGGTGTCCACCAAGATTTCACTGACATCATTTCCGTCACGGAAGTGACGTCGGTATAATGTACACGAACAGATCGCATGATCACATGTACACGACCAGATCACATGATTACGCAGAGACCGAGTGAAAGTCATGCGAACGCCGTTTTCTTTAATTTCTTTGGCCACGTGAACGCCGCAAGAACAGAGTGACCGCGAAGCTCGCGCGCTTGTAGTCACGGGGCGCGTGTTTCGTTTTTTTGTGATTCATGTCCTTTGACATACTACACGCCGGCTTTTCGCACGTGATCCTTCTCAGGAGGCATTTAAGGCTTTCGCCTTAATAATGTGCGCAAGAGGTTTTCTTTTTTTATTGTCACTTTCAACTTGCTGTACAAAAACGTCGAGAAACATTTTTGATCCCATAGCCTGGCTGGCTAGTGACGGGACCAATGGTGGGACATACCCGCATAAGTCAGGAAACGGTACCAGCAGTCACAAATGGAAGAGGTATAAATACATATATTAGAGTACACATATGGCACATTCAAGAGATAAAGAAATAATAGCAGACAGAATAATTATTTATCAAACTATACCACTATCCGCTAACAATGCGCTTTATGGACGCTGCTTTCACATCGGTCGGTATAGCATTCCAAATGAAAGCACCATGAAATTCTATAAGCCGCCGACCGCAGGCATTTTTGGCAACCGCTAAATAACGCAATTGTTCGTGGCAGCTTTTGTGCTGAGCGCCGGTAACGTAAAGGTGCTTAGTGGCAGAGAGTCATCATGCTCATGTGCTAAGGCAACACGTTGCCTTTAGCACATGAGCTACTTGAGTGTTTCTCAACGGCGAAGCATTTTTTTTTGGTGAACCAAAGGCACTGTGACCATATCTATCTATCTATCTATCTATCTATCTATCTATCTATCTATCTATCTATCTATCTATCTATCTATCTATCTATCTATCTATCTATCTATCTATCTATCTATCTATCTATCTATCTATCTATCTATCTATCTATCTATCTATCTATCTATCTATCTATCTATCTATCTATCTATCTATCTATCTATCTATCTATCTATCTATCTATCTATCTATCTATCTATCTATCTATCTACCTAATCTGCGTACTTCTTGCTCTCGCGGCCGTTTCATTAACTCATTGAAGCAATAGAACAGCGCCAACAATGAGGACGCAAGAAAAATAATAACAATAAATCCCACAGACAACCACAGGTAGCGCTACGTGTGATTGTTTGTACGCTTTATTTTTTATGCGTCCTCGTTTTTCGCGCTGTTACCCTACTTCTACATGTTTAACTAACTAGCTGACAAATTCTTCATTCATCATCAGCCTGACTACGCACACTGCATGCTTCTCCAACCAACCTGATCCTGTGCTCGCTACGGCCACGTTATTCCCGCATACTTCTTAGTCACACCTGTCCACCTAACCTCCTGCCTTCCCCTGGCGCGCCTGACCTCTCTTGGAATCCATTCTGTTACTCTTAAAGGGGTGGTGCCATCAAATTTCGAGGCTATAACAAGCCTGTTGTGGGTTTCCTTTGTATGCAAGGACATTCCACACGAAGGGTCGGACACAGCAAACGTTTAGAATATATTTTAATTCAATTCCAAAGTGTACCTAAATGCTCATTCTCCCGATCGAAACCCATCGCTAGCGCGCCAACACTGACGTAGATCTGTAGGATGGGCAACGAAAGTTGTAGTGACGTCACACCAAATCTGCTGTAGTAACGTGAGTGATCTCCGGACCTCCGCCACTTCCGCAACGTACGTACCGGCTGTAGTGAACTAGAATACATTCTAGTTCACTATAGTACCGGCAAAGCATCGGTTGCTACATCACTCGCCGAGTTTCGATCGCTTCCTGGTCATGTGCGTCACAGCCTTGTGTGGTCACGTGACCACGCCTCCTACACTTCTACGTCACTGCCCAACCTCGGCGCCCAGAAACCGAAACCGAAAGTTGTCCAAATAAAAAGGCGATATTAAATTATTTAGCGAGGATACATGAATCTTGGTGCGTGCATCATGCTTCCTGGAGCTATAGGAAACGCTTACAGCAAAGAAAGCGCAAGCCACAAATTTGGTGGCACCACTCCTTTAATGACTAGGGGTTACCTTGACTTTTCGCCACGTGTCCTGCCCATGCTAATTTCTTCTTGATTTCGACTAAGATGTCCTTAACCTCTGTTTGTTCCCTGACCCACTCTGCTCTCTTCTTGTTTCTTAAAGTTACAACTATCATTTCCCCATCCATTGCTCGCTGCGTCGTCCTTAATTTAAGTTGAACCCTTTTCTTTAGCCTCCAAGTTTGTGCCCCGTAGGTAAGTACCGGTAAGATGCAGCTGTTATAGTATACTGTTGTCTTGAGGGATGTCGGTAAGCTACAACACATAATCTGAGACTCCCTGCCCAATCCGCTCCATCCCGTTCTTATTCTAGTTACTTCAACCTCATGGTTCTTATCTGCGCTTGCTACTTGCCCTAAGTAGACGTATTCCTTTACCACTTCCAGTGCCTCGCTACCCATCGAAAAGCGTTATTCTCTTCCGAGAATCTTGAACATTACTTGAGTTTCCTGCATATTAATTTTCAGACATACCGTTGTGCAAGCCTGTCCAATTCAGTAATCATGCTTTGGTTCGCACTTTGCTAAGGTACTCTCCATTAACTCTTATCCATAACTGTTCCAATTTTCCGAAAACCTTCTACCTCGGTGAATACCACTGGAGAGATTGTATCTCCCTGTCTGGGCATGGTATGGCACAACATGAGCGTATGACGACCTAAATGACAGGTCATAACATAAAAATCATGTCATGCATGTCTGGTACAATCGTCAAGATTTACATGACACGGTCATGAGGCTTTCGCGGGCGTTTCATTTTTAATAACACCACCTGAACATATTAACTTCTTGAACACATTTATTATTGTCGTAAGTTTGCCTCTGTTTGCTTGTGGCACTTCTCTTTATTAGCGTGTGTAATATTCATTTTAACATGCACGTATGCACTCAGGTAGTGAGAGAGAGATAATATTCTTTAATGAAATGCCCGGAGAGGTTAGCCTGGTCTGTCGCCGCCTGGCTTGCTACTCCGGGTGTCGGGTGATTATGGCATATACAATGATCACATACACACCATATAGACACAAATAGTGCATACAGTCACAAACACACATATATACATAAGAAGAGTCCTTCACAAGCTCTGGTTAAGCTGAGTGTTCCTCAAGAACGCCAACAGCGCTTTTGTGCTGCGCATCGCACAACTGCTGTCTTGCCACGGGCCGAGAAGGTGCCGCAGCTCCAAGCTCGAGCCGCGTTACCAACAGTGACAAATGGAACAGCCTGAATACATATATTAGAGTACACATGTATCATTCCGAGATAAAAAACAACCAGGTCAGCACTTTGTGAAAGAACAAAAGAAAGTGTGGATAATGAGATCAAACAAGCATGGTTATTCGAAGAATTGCGCTTGTTTTTAGGCGATACGCTTTTTCTCGTGGTGAGTTTTGTATGTTATGTCAAAATGTAAATGGGCAGATAAAGTAAGAATTTTTGTCAGTTAGTTATTGCATGAGCATCACTGACGTGCTAGACCAAAAAATTTGATGTTTTTTTTTTTTTTTGAAATTATGCAACCTCATACGCTCAGTATCAGTTTCAGTGACAAAATTTGGTAGCATGGTGTAGAATAGCGTATACATGTTCATTCAGCGGCGGTGTCTATACCAGTGTCCGTCAAGAGGTCGAAGAATTGTTTTGTCTTACGTTTCAATAACTGTAGAGAATATTTATACATATTCGTAAATAATATTCTCTTGCAGCTGTTTCCGCCGCGTGTATGGGCTAGCGAAAATGTTACGCATTGGAACGGTCACTCCGCAAAATAGAAAGCTTTAGTAAAACCCACATCGACCGACTCATCGGCGATTTAAATTATTTTTCTTTTCTCATCGATTCGCACACACGTCCTAATGCTGCTGCACCTAGATATCTGACGCTGGCGTGATAGAAGAGCTCTAGATTAATTAATCCTGAGCCCCGATCGACCGCTTGGCGCTGTTTATATGTAGGTCGCTATAACAAAACATTGGCGCTTTTGCAATCAATTCATATTTCACTTATTTATTTATTTTAACATCTCTATGTCTTTCTCGTGTGCCTTTATTCGTTTGCCACGTTTGGAAAGAAAGCTACGACGGCTGCAAGTAATTTCACTCACGACATCCCAATCAGCAACACAAGGCCGGGATCAATGCACATTGGTGCGTGCCTGCAGTCAAGCGGCGGGTGCTGTAGCGAACGCTTAACAGGGCGCGAACGAGTCACGCAAAAGGGGCCGAACAAAAGCCCACCGTCATGGCTGCCTGGAATGTTCCGAACAGGCTGCGAACAATGGGCGGCATCGTGTGTCACGGAGTCCCGTCGGGAAAGGGAGAGCACCTGCCCTCCGAAATCGTTGCCAAAGAGGCGGGCACTTTAGTCGAGAGCCACCATCGAACGAAGAAAACAAAGTCGATCGAAAGGCGTCCCTGAAATGACGCAGCTCCGAAAAAAAAATCGATCCCGGTTAAACAACGACAGCGCATCGCCGCCGTTAATGGCGCAGTGGTGTGCGAGCGACGACAAAATGACGAGAGCAAATTCCGCGTCCAGTGGGAGCACGCACGAATCGACGCTCGGCAAACACAACACGGGCTGCAGGTGACGAAAGGAGCGCTTGAATGAAGCGCATTAGTCATCGCCGATGAGTAGTGCTCACGCCAGTTTCACCCGGCCTTCAGAAGAAAAGGAGCAAGAAAAAAAAAAAAAGAGTACGTGACTGCGACGTGCTGCTCGTCTCTCCTTGAAGAACAGCGGGAGGTGCAAGGGGACGCTGAGAACAATGGTGTCTCGTCCGTCGGTGATCCCTGAAGCGGGGCGGACTCACCGCCCGGTCACTGCTCCTCGTGAGCTCCCGCAGACGTCGAGACGTCCTCATTTAGAAATTAAAGACCCCTTGCGTTCTTCTCATCGGCTGACAAAACTTCAGGCATCGAACCCTTGAAATGCTGCTGCTGCACACACCGCGGTCCGGACGTCTTCACCGTGCGCGAATGACCAATTGTCGGTTACGCAAAGCGACCAACGATAAGAGAGGCAGTAAAGCGTTTCTACGCATATCAAGGTATTCTAACTCATAGTGTATGGTTCTTTATTGATGCAGATAAAGACACACGTTCTGGATACAAGGTAAAGGTCAGGTGGTTACGCTACAGATGGTTCGTCATAACGGTTGAAAAGAAACTTAGTTTTTGAGCTTCATGTTCTTAAATTCTACCCCCCCCCCCTTTTTTTTCCCTCCTTTTCGCCTTCCCCGCTGGTGCCTGGATCTTTCTATTTGACCCGTTTAATTTACCAAGGAGTGCTGGCTTCACAATGTAATGACTCAGAGGTCTTGCGCAAGCGAGTTGACGAGCTGCGACGCAGTGTCTACCTGTCTAATTGAGTTGTACGATACAGTGAAGAAACCGCGCTAAAAACACTTGCGAACGAAAGCAACGAAGAACTCATTCAAGCGAAACGGGAGGTTAACTAAGCGGGTTGCTCAACTTTTGCGAGCACAGCTCGCGGGTGAGTTGCCTTGGCGTTGCGACCGACAGAGTGCCTTCTATGCCCTCCATATATGCAGATGAAATCTCGCCACGCGGTTTATACATTTTGGTGCAGTGATTTCAGCTTGATATTCAACGGAATAACTCTACCGCGCTAATGCTACCACAGATCAAAAGCTGAATGCACGATATGACATTCAATAATTAGAGGCCTTTGTAGAAAGCCCTCTGATTGCCTTGATGTGAGCAGCGCGAAAAGATTGCCGTGGTTGATAGCACTTAAACCAAGTTAAACCAAGTTTGTCGAGATTTAACTTTATCGCATGTCTTGCTTTAGACAATGGTGACGAGAAGTCTACAGGCTTCGACTGCATGCCGCAACAAGGGAGCCTACATGTTGCACCACAATCCTACACACAGACGCTGCTCGGCGCCGTCGGCGCGAACGTGCAGTGAACTTGGATGGAGATAGCGCCTCCGGCGGTGGCGGCGATAAGACTAAGCTTGAGCCGCTGTTCTATGTCGCGAATGCGTCGCACTAACGTGTCACTGAAGCTCTTTGGCCGGCGCTGCCACGACACGCGAGGCGTGTAGAACGAAGCACGTGATCACCGCGCTCGTACGCGCAACAAACGCAGCTCAGAGACGCTGGCATGACCCTGGCATGACAATGACACTTGCGAAGAGCCATTCACGGATTTCAGTTTACCACAGCACAACTAGCCGAAACGCTTCGAGGCATGTATCCCTGTCAGCATCAAGATCCGCGAGGCTCGGAGTATACATATTCGGGCAGAGAAAATGAGAGCCTATAGACGCTCCTTTCCTCCTATAACATGAGATGAAGGCAGCAGTGGCAAAGATGCGTCGAGGAACAGCTCCTGGTATGGATAAGATCAGGGTCAAGACGATGGCTCATTGTCCCGGCACTACCCCGACACAACTCTTGGAATACATTATTGCTATTTGGACTGGCCGGAAGTCGGTCCCATCGGAGTGGAAAACAGGCCTGGCGACATTCATCCCGAAACAAGGGAAGCCAGTTAACACAGACGACCTTCGCCCCACCTCTCTCACGCCTTGTGTGGACAAGTTGATGGAAACGATGGTGCGGGACGTACTTTCGGAATACCTAAAGCAGAAGGAGGCCTTTGCTCCTACCAAGTTCGGATTCCGACCTCACAAATCGGCACAGGCTATAGTCCTGCAACAACACCGAGAGGTCATCCAACCGGCGGCGATAAAACACAACGCACCTTAGATCTGAAGGGGGCCTTTGATAATGTGAAACGCAGCGTCATTCTAAAACACCTCAGCAACACTCACTGTGGACATAACACATCCAATTGCATCAAGGTCTTTTTATCGCTCAGAGCCACGGGACACCGCGAAGGGCTGTCCTGTCATCCATCCTATTTAACACCTCTATGATGCATCTACCACGTCAGCTGGCGGGCATAGAGGGCATTCGCCACACCCTCTATGCAGATGACGTCACGGTTTGGGCAAAACAAGGAAATTTGAATTCCATTGAGGACTGCCTGCAATGAGCCGCGGAAATTGTATACACCTACGAGACACGCTGCGCACTCCGATGAGTGCCCAACAAGTCGGAAGTCCTTCATATCAGAGGCATGTTCAAAGACCGCACAGACATCTCCATCACGCTTCCTGTGGGCTCAATCGGACAAGCGGTGAGATCGGGGCCTTGAGCTTGTACATTCACCAATAGCTTAGTATTACCACAACACTAACAAAACTGAGGAAGCTAGAAGACAAGGTGGGTCGCATGATCCGCAGGTGTCTCCAACTAGAGGGAGGGATGGTGCAAAGATGCGATGCGGCTAGCGCACACTTTTGGGACTAGAAGTCATGTTTGCGGTAACTCCGTAACTTACCTCTACCTCCGCAAACATGAAGAGAAAACAGAGACAATCATTAGGAAGGCGTTTAAAAGGGGCTCTTTATCTCCCGTTATCTACATCCAACAGCCGTCTCAAGGCTTTGGGTGTGGTCAACTCATATCGTAAACTCAGGGAAGCCCACCTTCTTAACCAGTACACACGGCAGGCCCAAACGAGCTCTTTCCAAAGTCTGCTTGCACAACTACATATAAAACATGACTTCCACCAACAGGAGCGGGTCAAGGTACCAGAACTGCGGCGCACAGCCATCCCGATCCAACCTCTATACCCACTAAAATGTACAGAGACGAACACAACCCAAGACGCGAGGCGTGCACTCGGGCGCTACATTTACCTTATGGACAGAAGACAGGTATGTACTACGAGGACAGGCATGCCCTAATCCTGAAGGATGCAACACGGCAGCTGCTGTTCACGAAGGAACACGAGTGGATGTGCAAAACCTTTAGGGCGCAACTGTAACACAGGCTGAGGAGGTCGTCATTGCCCTTGCTGCCTCTCGCAGTAATTCTAAATACATCATTACGGATTCGTGGGGAGCGTGTCGTAACAACGTAGGAGGGTACGTCTCATCCTTAGCTGACAGAATACGTCGCAAGTGCATAAGAAACGCGGACCCTCACCCGAAACGTATGATATGGACACCGGACCAACAGACTTTGCGAGCGTTCAGTTTGGAAATTTTTGTCTCGCTTAAAACGAAAATCACTCTGTTCATTATATATATATATATATATATATATATATATATATATATATATATATATATATATATATATATATTGTGAAAAACTTCATACTAC